>NC_138245.1:3624543-3902043 GCF_964197995.2 Scardinius erythrophthalmus
GTTTCGGAATTTCTCTGCATTCCAAAGTTCAGGTTTGGTGAACTTCGTATGACGTTGCAGCATTCGTAGAAATGTAGCATGTTCAAAGTCTAGTAGAACATAAATGAAAGTGCAATAGTGCAAAAGTACACATTAAATCTTTCTTATTTTTCATACCCACACCAACTCATGTTTACTTCTGCTATTTTTAGTCCATTATTGTTTACCAAAACCTTAACCCAAAATGAAACATTTGTACATTTTTTAGAATTAAAAATGAAACAAAATATATATTTATTAATTGTAAAACAAAAAAACAATAATTTACAATTTTCAGGTTATAGTAATATGAGGTAACTGTATGATTTTAAAACGGTTTAGGGTTAGTTTCAGGGTTAGTACCTGGTTTTTACCAGTAATTATAATTATTATAGTAAATATATACTATAGAATATACGCTACCATTCAAAAGTTTTTTTTAAAGGAATTAAAACTTTTATTCAGAAATGATGCATTAATGATGCATATTCTATTTTAAATAAAAAAATGTTGTTCTTTTGAAATTTCTATTCATCAAAGAATCCCAGGGGAAAAACACAGTCACACTCAAATATGAAGCAGCACAACAGTTTCCAACACTGATAATAATCAGAAATGTTTCTTGAGCATCAAATCATCATATTAGAATGATTTCTGAAGGATCATGTGGCACTGAAGACTGGAGTAATGATGCTGAAAATTCAGCTTTGATCACAGGAATAAATTACACTTTACTATATATTCAGAAAACAGCTGATTTACATTGTAATAAAATTTCACAATATTACCTTTTATGAAGTATTTTTGATCAAATAAATACAGCCGTCTTTCAAAAACATTAAACAATATGACCCACTCCAAACATTTGACCAGTAGTGTACATGCAGAACAGGGCTGTAAGATAAAGTGCCCTGTAAGTACGTACACATGTACATACCAGCATCATAAACTGTCCCTGCGTGGCTTCCTGGACACCAGTTCAGGTTTGTTGACGTTGGTTAGGTAATGCTTGACTGGTTTAAACACACACACACACACACACACACACACACACACACACACACACACACACACACACACACACACTGATGTGAAACTATCTTTACTCCTAGAGATAGGATTAATTGACACACATTTGACGACAAAAAGATATGTATGTTTATGTCTCTTGGCTCTCTGAGTCTTTTCTCTGGCACGTTCTGTGCCATTTTTTTGCTGTTTTGCGCGTGTGTGTGTGTGTGTGTGTGTGTGTGTGTGTGTGTGTGTGTGTGTGTGTGTGTGTGTGTGTGTGTGTGTGTGTGTGTGTGTGTGTGTGTGTGTGTGTGTGTGTGTGTGTGAATGTCTCTGTTGTAATCTTCTGAATTTGATCCCTTGGTGTCTCCCAAACTCAATTTTGCACGACACAGGGAGTGTGTGTGAAACACACACTTTAAATACATGCACACTGATAAATGCTAGCTATACATCAACCTACGAACTTGACATTGAAAAAACAAACTGATCCACCTCTCTCTGCTTCATTTTAATTGTTTTGTTTTAACTATAAAACTATATAAAACATAAAAAAAAAAAAAACTATAAAACATAAGTGAATGCTGTCAGGTCAATACAACATTCCAGTCATGATACATGATACAGTGTCATTAAAGTCGGCATGAAACAATTTGCTATCGTCTTTTCTTCCCTATTGTAATGTATATCTGAGTGAAACTGCTTCTCAAACAAGAACAAATGTGGGCGGGGCTTGATTTTGTCTGTGGGGAATTGATTGGATGGTTGTAGTTTGCTATTGGTGGATCTCATGTGAGCGACAGGTTGCCCCGCCCTCGTCATCAGAGAACAGAAGAGATGAGCTGTCTATCTCTCTAGTCTGGGATAATTGTAAAAACATCCACTTTCAGCTCGTGGATCACATGTCTTTTTGCTGTGAAATTTTACAGATTTTTATAAAGTAAAGGTATAAGAATCATTTTATATAGTTAGTAATATTTCAACATAAACACTTACTAGACTGAAGCAGCTTAAGTTTACTTAATTATCCATATATCATTAGAAAAATCATGTTCAAATGCGAGTATCAAATATGATCATCAGGCTTTTGAGGAAGGTTTACTACATCTCTCAATCATTGTATTGCATTGCATTATTGTTTTAAAACTACAGAGCTTTGATCATAAAACTAAGCATTTATTTAAATATCTTTCTAAATTATTGGGAGTGTTTATATGCATTTTTATAAGTAATCTGTTATACTGTTATGAAGATCTCATTGGTTTACATTACAATCAGAATTTCATCTTTTATCAGCATCTGCACCAAATTGCTTATTTTTGCTCAGTTCGGGCCTCTGAATAAAACTGAGGAGTTTGAGCTTCATATTCTCACTATATCATAGCCATAAAAGCCATCAAATATGATACTCAACAAGAAACACATATGCATGCCTTTTTAGAAAATTTGTCTAAAGGTTCACTTAAAAAAAATTATTTGTATGTATATGTCAGGCTTTACAGGGTTAACTTCGACAGTCTGATTAAATAATGCATCAAGAAAAAGATCTTTGCACATAATCACACTGGAAGTAGAAGGTCAAGTTGAGGGCATTGCATTGTGGGATATAGTGTTATGTGCAGTGTGTTCTCTACATCTTTTGGCCTTAGTAGCAGCATGTCATCGTCTCGGTATGCGTACGGTCACCGTTTACAGACTGCATAATGCAGGAGTAAGAAGAGTAGTGTGTTAGCATAGCCAGTGAACATGCTTAGTGTTGCTTAAATGAAAAATGGTCATCAATGTTGGAAGTCTTGGTTTATTTTCAGTCTTAAAGAAAGCTTCTGATGTGTTTAGACTCAGGGAGTCTGGGAAGCGTGTCATGGAAACAGGAAGGAGATCTTTTTCTCCAGGGAAAGATGAGACCGGCAGAGCTAAGATGATGTCAGGCTTTTCTGTTTCTCTTTTCACTCTTTTACTGTAGCATTTTCAGACCACTTCATCAGCCTCTCAGTTGTGTGTGTGTGTGTGTGTGTGTGTGTGTGTGTGTGTGCTGTTTTGATGTAAAGCCCAAAGTATACTTAGTTTTTTTGCACTGTTGTATGCATGGCCTTTCAAACTATACTCAATTTGACGTCTAGGCGCACACAGGTGGACATTATGACAGTTGTTGTACAAATGCGGGAACTTTCGAATCTCCTTGCAAATCTCTCATCCATGTAGCCATCCGTTGTTGTAGCCTGCATGTGTTTCTCTCTGTTCTGTTTATTCAGTTTTTTCTTTGACTAGTTGTGAATCAACGACCCAGAAGCACTGTTGCCACCTTGTGGACGAACAAATTACTTCGTGGCAAAAAAATAATTGAATGCATGTGCATATTTGTACGCAGTTATAATAACAATCCTAGGGTACGCATAAAAAGTGATGCATACTTTGGGCATTTATTCATTCTCAACACAGTGCCGAAAAGTTCTCTCTCTGCCTGACAAAAAAAGTGTGAGAAAATTTCATTCGGATTTCTAAAGGTCTTGGGAGGATGCATTTAGAATTTGATGCATTTGAGTCAAGATAACACCGATGATAACACTGTAGCTGGATCTTGGCTGGGAGGGCAGAGGCAAAATGTAGTTATGAAATTATTCTATGACTGTATGAAAAAACTGAAGCTTTAAATATATATAATATATATTTATAATATATATAATTTAACCAAAGTACCTAGATGGACAACGATTTTGACTCGTCAGCTGATGATAATACGGGTTTAAACCATTTCAAATCATTATCATTTAAGTCCCAGTTAAGTGTTAGTTCAACCAAAAAATTAAATTATCCCATAATTTACTCGCCCTCAAGTCATCCTAGGTGTATATAAGTTTCTTCTTTCAGCCAAACACAATCGGAGTTATATTAAAAAATATCCTGGCTCTTTCAAGCTTTATAATGGGAGTGAATAATCCACACGACTCCAGGGGTTAATAAAGGCCTTCTGAAGCAAAGCCATGCATTTTTGTAAGAAATATATCCATATTTAAAACTTTTTAAGCTATAATCGCTGGCTTTCGATAACAGCCTTACATGAGTCTAGTTCCGGCGGAAGAGTGACCTCTGACCCGACGCATGACGAGTGACCTCTGACCCGACGCTTGACGGGTGACCTCTGACCCGACGCATGACAAGTGACCTCTGACCCGACGCATGACGAGTGACCTCTGACCCGACGCATGATGAGTGACCTCTGACCCGACGCATGACGAGTGACCTCTGACCCGACGCATGATGAGTGACCTCTGACCTGACACATGACGAGTGACCTCTGACCCGACGCATGACGGGTGACCTCTGACCCGACGCATGACGAGTGACCTCTGACCTGACACATGACGAGTTACCTCTGACCCGACGCATGACGAGTGACCTCTGACCCGACGCATGATGAGTGACCTCTGACCCGACGCACGATGAGTGACCTCTGACCCGATGCATGACGAGTGACCTCTGATGAGTGACCTCTGACCCGACGCATGACGAGTGACCTCTGACCTGACGCATGACGAGTGACCTCTGACCCGACGCATGACTTTTGACCCGACGCTTGACGAGTGACCTCTGACCCGACACACAACGAGTGACATCTGACCCGACGCATGACGAGTGACTTTTGACCCAACGCTTGACGAGTGACCTCTGACCCGACACATGACAAGTGACCTGTGACCCGACACATAAAGAGTGACCTCTGACCTGACACATGACAAGTGACCTGTGACCCGACACATAAAGAGTGACCTCTGACCTGACGCTTGACGAGTGACCTCTGACCCGTCGCACGACGAGTGACCTCTGACCCGTCGCACGACGAGTGACCTCTGAGCTGAAGCACAACGAGTGACCTCTGACCTGAAGCATGACGAGTGACCTCGGTTCGTCGCACGACGAGTGACCTCTGACCTGAAGCCCAACGAGTGACCTCTGACCCGACGCACGAGTGACCTGTGACGCGACGCACGATGAGTGGCCTGTGACCCGACAAATGACGAGTGACCTCTGACCCGACGCAAGACGAGTGACCTCTGACGAGTGACCTCTGACCCGACGCATGACGAGTGACCTCTGATCTGACGCATGACGAGTGACCTCTGACCCGACGCATGACGAGTGACTTTTGACCCGACACACGACGAGTGACCTCTGACCCGACGCATGACGAGTGACTTTTGACCCGACGCTTGACGAGTGACCTCTGACCCGACACACGACGAGTGACCTCTGACCCGACGCTTGACGAGTGACCTCTGACCCGACACACGACGAGTGACCTGTGACCCGACACATAAAGAGTGACCTCTGACCTGACGCTTGACGAGTGACCTTTGACCTGTCGCACGACGAGTGACCTCTGAACTGAAGCACAACGAGTGACCTTTGACCCGACGCACGACGAGTGACCTCTGACCCGACGCACGATGAGTGACCTGTGACGCGACGCACGACGAGTGACCTCTGACGAGTGACCTCTGACCCGACGCACGATGAGTGACCTGTGACGCGACGCACGACGAGTGACCTCTGACCCGACGCTTTTTCTGATTGATTCTCCTGTGTTGGCGTAGGTTTATAAATGATTTACATTACAAATCTGGTGAAATGGCACACGTTGTGTTCCCAGCAACCCAAACTCAAGCGTCTGCAGAGATGGAGTTTGTAACCCGAGCTGCTGAGACGCTCCACGCATGTAAATGATAACAGAGCAACACTTCGCTATGAAACACAAAGAGCCGCTCTGAGAAACACGTAACCTGCTCGCATGTGATTAATTAGAGCATCACGCTTTACTCTAAAACCCGCACCGCATACTTTTTTAATTGAATTACAGACTTTGTGATTTCACAATAGCACTAAGCTAAATTGTAATTGTTTTAAAACTTTAAAATAAATCATGCAGCCTTACAAAATGGTCTAATAATGCTGTTCATGCATTCTCGTCCGTGGAATGCACCACTTCCGGTGATTTGCCGGGTAAATTGCAATCAAGGATTTTATTGTTCAATGGAAAAACGCTTATCGAGAAACTGAGCTTTGCGTCTATATTCTGTGTTCATCTGCTTGCTTGTACATATAATTAATAAGTTGTATATTGAATTTGGTCTTTTAATATGCTGGGTGTTCCTTTAAGGGTGTGATGTCACGTGAAAACTATGAATTGTACAACTGATTAGTAGAGTCAGACGTAATTTCTGCGTTTATTTCCAGCAACAGGAACAGGATCCCACTAACCTGTACATCTCTAACCTGCCCGTGTCCATGGACGAGCAGGAGCTGGAGGCCATGCTCAAGTCCTTCGGTCAGGTCATTTCCACTCGCATCTTACGGGATGCTAACGGAACCAGCAGAGGAGTCGGCTTCGCTAGGTACTCCATCCATCCATCCATCCATCCATCCATCCATCCATGTATACAGATCCATCCATCCATATATACACATCCATCCATCCATCCACATATACACATCCATCCATCCATCCACATATATCCATCCATCCATCCATCCATCCATTCACATATATCCATCCATCCATCCATATATACACATCCATCCATCCATCCATCCACATATACACATCCATCCATCCATCCACATATATCCATCCATCCATCCATCCATCCATTCACATATATCCATCCACCCATCCATATATACACATCCATCCATCCATCCATCCATATATACACATCCATCCATCCATCCACATATACACATCCATCCATCCATCCATCCACATATATCCATCCATCCATCCATCCACATATATCCATCCATCCATCCATCCATCCATCCATCCATCCATCCATCCATCCATCCATCCATTCACATATATCCATCCACCCATCCATATATACACATCCATCCATCCATCCATATATACACATCCATCCATCCATCCACATATATCCATCCACCCATCCATATATACACATCCATCCATCCATCCATATATACACATCCATCCATCCATCCACATATATCCATCCATCCATCCATCCATCCATCCATCCATCCATCCATTCACATATATCCATCCACCCATCCATATATACACATCCATCCATCCATCCATCCATCCATCCATCCATCCATCCATCCATCCATTCACATATATCCATCCACCCATCCATATATACACATCCATCCATCCATCCATATATACACATCCATCCATCCATCCACATATACACATCCATCCATCCATCCATCCATCCACATATATCCATCCATCCATCCATCCATCCATCCATTCACATATATCCATCCATCCATCCATATATACACATCCATCCATCCATCCATCCACATATACACATCCATCCATCCATCCACATATATCCATCCATCCATCCATCCATTCACATATATCCATCCATCCATCCATATATACACATCCATCCATCCATCCATCCATATATACACATCCATCCATCCATCCATCCACATATACACATCCATCCATCCATCCACATATATCCATCCATCCATCCATCCATCCATTCACATATATCCATCCACCCACATATACACATCCATCCATCCATATATACACATCCATCCATCCATCCATCCATATATACACATCCATCCATCCATCCATCCATCCATATATACACATCCATCCATCCATCCATCCACATATACACATCCATCCATCCATCCACATATATCCATCCATCCATCCATCCATCCATTCACATATATCCATCCATCCATCCATCCATCCACATATATCCATCCACATATACACATATATCCATCCATCCATCCACATATATCCATACACATATACACATATACACATCCATCCATCCATCCACATATCCATCCATCCATCCATCCACATATATCCATCCACATATACACATATATCCATCCATCCACATATATCCATACACATATACACATCCATCCATCCATCCATCCACATATCCATCCATCCATCCATCCATCCACATATATCCATCCACATATACACATATATCCATCCATACACATATACACATATACACATCCATCCATCCATCCATCCATCCATCCGAATTTCACAACTTTTCCCACCATTTATTAGTTTATCCATGTCTTTGTATAACAGGATGGAATCTACAGAGAAGTGTGAAGCCATCATTCAGCATTTTAATGGAAAATACATCAAAACCCCACCAGGAGTGCCAGGTAGACAATATATATTTGATTTATTTTATCTAAATTCCAATTAAAGACATTTTGAAGCTAATATTTTGGTTACTGGTTGCTTCGACTGTAGTACCTTCAGAACCGTTGTTATGCAAGTTTGCTGACGGAGGACAAAAGAAGCGACAGAACCAGACAAAGTACCTACAGAACGGTCGACCCTGGCATAGAGACAGTGATACGGTACGAGCGAGTATTTATATTTACATATGCGAGTACTCATACAGACCCTGTGCATTTGATGTAAAGTGTAAAGTTAATCATATTCATTTCCACGTTCAGGGAGGAATGACGCTCACATACGACCCAACAGCCTTACAGAACGGGTGAGAACAGGCTCTCAAAGCCTGTTTTAATGCATCTACTATTTAATGTGTATATTAAAAATGCTTGTTTATTTGCCTATATATCATCACGTCTAATTTAAGTGCTGATGTTTAAGCTTGATTGTTTTTGCTGATTATTTTCAGGTTTTATTCTTCTCCGTACAGCATCGCTCCAAACAGAATGATCGCTCAGACCTCTCTGTCTCCATACATGCAATCACAATTACCGTCCTATCAGGTCTGCTTTTTTCCATGTTCATCTCTCTTTAGTGTGTAATGATGCTGTTTGAGCATATTAAAGCTCTGCAGAGTTCTTAAAGTCCGCCTGTAATCAATCATTTTATCCCTTAAAATTCATCTTTGATCACCAAAATGGCATATTTAAACGTTTTTTCCTTTAAAAAAATGTGTCATGCCTTAAAATAGCTTGAATGAAACTCGACACCCTTGCCTCATTTAGTATGCGTGATTCTATGAATATGCAAATGAGCCCCGCCTCCACTCACTCAGCTCAGAGATCCACTGGTTGACGATCACACGTTGATCTGATTGGTTACAAGGTAGTTTGTGACGTCAGAAACACCAGCGATTTCAAAGCGTGTTTTTGAGACTGTCTTTGGTTCACTGCAGTTTTAAGGAGGAAATACTCAGCAATGCTGTTGACTTATGAATTTACACATGGTTTGTCTTAAAGCAGATTAAAAACACCACATAGACACATAAACAACATTAATAATAAGCTTGATTTTCACCACAGGGGAACTTTAAGTCCCTCCAGCGGGAGTTATTCGCTATATCAGTGTCAGTGTTTCTGAACACCCTGAAACGTCTTGAGTTTCTTGCGGGAACGAACACATCAAAATATTCCTCATTTAAATAATGAATACGTTGAATAAAGGGGCGGGGCCTGGTTGAGTTAGTTAGTAGTGTGTTAAACTGGTGGTTATGGTAAGGGGCGGGACATCTCCCAAACACTTTCAAAGCGCTCGACTAATCACAACACACTGCTCCAGCCGGCCAATCAGAGAACAGTGTGTTTTTCAGAAGGAGGGGCTTCATAGAGACAGGAAGTAAACAGAGCGTTACTGACAGACTGGGAAGAGAGGAGCCGCAACAATGGAGAATATGAGGAAATAATCAACATTCAAGCAGGAAAACCTGTTCTAGTAGAGCACAAAAACACAATCAAGACTTTGTAAAATGGCATAAGACGTGCCGTTTAAAATAATTATATCAGGTCACTGTACACATACTCACACAAATATTATAGAGGAAAACATTTTTTTGTGCAATATTAATCAAAACACATTAACACACTTATAAGGTCAGAGCAAAATGGTTTACTGATAATGCTTTCCTACATCAACATCTTCTGTTAACTTAACCTCTTCCATGTCTGAGCAGACCTTCATTTCTGAATGTCAGTCCAGATTAGATTTTTTTCATTTTTAGAGATACTGAGCTCAGTCTGAGTGTGTGCCAAAGCCGACAGCAGCCAGATGGAAGCTCACAGTGACTCAGCAAGCGTTGAGGGAGAATATCAGACCGCAGGGGCTTGTGGGAATTCTGACACCTTATTGAGAGCGGATGGATGAACAGGCAAAAGCTAACACTATTCGCTGAGGTCCTGTAGGTCTGACACGCGTTTAAAGCGCACTGAATGGCCCATTAGAGGAATGGTAGCGGCTGGTGGGTTTTAAAATAAAGAGGCATACAACATTTGACCTTCCCAAGGATTTTTTTTTTTGACTGCTTTAAAATTGCTTTTTTGTTCACTTTTAGACAGAAAATTTACTGAAAGTGACATATATACAGCAAGACAATAAAAAAAAATTGAACTCACCTAGTCCTAGCCAATCACTTGAAGCAAAAATCCATCTCTACTCTCCATCAGTGGTAACAGTTCAAACTAACATCACATAATTTACGTCTCGTCGATGACTAGTTGATATACCAAGGGAGGAGGAATAGAAAATTCGCTGCCATATGCTGTGAAATACTCGATGGTGATTGGCTATTTTTTATTTTTTTTTTATCAACGGAGGTACAAGTCTCCAGCTAAATATTACAGGAATAGCAGACCCAAAAATTAAAATCATCATCATTCATTGCATCCTTTTTTTGTGTCAAATTTATAAAAGTTTGGTGTAAGTTTTTTTGTTTAAATGTTTTCAAAAGAAGTCGCTTCTGCTCACCAAAGCTGCATTTATTTGATCACAAATACAGTAAAAAATAATTTTGAAATATTGTGAAATATCATTACAATGTAAAACAGCTGTTTTCTGTGGTGAATATATAGTAGTGTCATTTATTCCTGTGATCAAAGCTGAATTTTCAGCATCATTACTCCAGTCTTCAGTGTCACATGATCCTTCAGACATCACTCTAATATGATGATTTGATGCTCAAGAAACATTTGTGCCATTTTCGCTGCTAAACATTTTTTATGGAAACGTGTTTACTGTCAAAAGTGAGTGTGAAGACATTCATAATGTTACAAAAGGTTTCTTTTTCAAATAAATGCTGTTTATTGAACTTTATATTCATCAAAGAATCCTGAAAAAAAGTTGATAATTAAGTTGATTAAAAAAATTTAAGCAGCAAAACTTTAAAAATTCGTAATAATAATAAGAACCATTAATTATAATTGAGCACCAATAATAATTGATGATAACTGAGCAGTAAATCATCATATTAGAGTGATGTCTGAAGGATCATGTGACACTGAAGACTGGAGTAATGATGCTGAAAATTCAGCTTTGATCACAGGAATAAATTACACTTTACTGTATATTCTGTATATACTGTACTATTCACATAGAAAACAGCTATTCCAGTCCTGTCCCATTCCAGTCACGAACGGCACCATCTGGCATTAAATGAGCAGCATATGGATCCAGGTGCACTGTGGGATAGCTAATTAATATTGGCTGGTATGGTGCATTTGAAGTCAGGCCCAGTATTTCTCCAGTGTCTGCAGTGTAATTCTGTGAAGCTGAAGTGTTGAGAGATGTAGGGGAGTGTGCATGATGAGACAGGATCAGCTTTTGAGGAGATATCCATGTTTTTTGTGTCTGTCTCCACAGATGCACAGCCCGTCCTGGATGCATCATCAGTCGTACCTCATGCAGCCCGCAGTGAGTGTCACCTTTGCTTTACTGTAGCTTTACATGCATCATCTCTGGGTTTATAACATCTCTCTCTCTCTGTGCGTAGGGGACCGTTCTGACTCAAGCTATGGATCACCCGATGTCCATTCAGCCCACGTCTATGATGGGACCCCTGACCCAACAGCTGGGTCACCTGTCTCTCGGCAGCGCCGGCACGGTGAGCTCTTTCACCTTGAATAGATCCTCAACAGGAGTTTGTCTTTAGGGGCTTTTGCACCGGAGGAACCTTTTCATAGTTCTTAGAACTATTGGCGGAAGTTCCCGGATTTTGGCGTGTTTGCACCGCAGGAACTAGGAACGATTTTAGTTCTAGGAACTCCTTTTGGAGGAAGTAATTTAGCTCTAAATCAGATCAGAGTCTAAACCAGCACTATAGGAACTACCAGAGATGTTAGTGTTCTCTGATTGGCCGAACACACGCGAAACACCAGCATTTTTTAAGATGCAGTCCGTAACTTTTTTGGGTTAAAAATTATCCAAAATTATTTTTTGAGCAAGTACATGACCAGCCAGTGTTCAAAACTCTCAGCTTGCCTTCGCTCGGTTCAAAACGGTAAGCTTGTAATAATGTTTTTAACTCCAGTGGTACTGGTGGATTTCCCCGGGAAATTCAAGCATGTCTTTGCGTCATTACGTCACATCTGTAGACATAAAGAAGAGTCTCGGCTAGTCGGCTATGAGTGTGAGGATGCTGGAGATTTATAGCCTTTTCTCACATCACTTGATATAATTACACTTATCAATTTGATGGCGGATCTAGAAAGGTTCAAACGACAATCACTGGAGATTCACCCGTTGTAAAATGCGAAAGACTTCGGAGAAATAAAGACACTGCAACCGGCCCATGCGAAAACAAGGATAAATATCGGAAGGGCATTAAATGTAGTCACGCAATGCTGATGTTGTTAACATTAACAATTTGAGAACAAAGTATAATTTCCACGGTTTGGCATGATATGATAAGCAATCGTTAGATTTAATCAGCGTGATTTACTGCAATGCTTTTTTCCCCTTAGTTGGTCAGAACAAAAGTGGATGTTATGTGGTGACATTTTCTGGTGAAAATTCTTATGTTGGTCATACTTCCAGAAAGTAGAATCTGTGATTGCGAATGCCAGTATCCACATCGACTGACAGCCACACATTCTCCTCAAAACATTGGATTCATCCGTGCTGTGCCGTGCCGAGGCACAACCCACGTAAAGTTGATAATTCCGCGAATAACTGCAATTGCAGATTTCGAACAGAGATGGCGACAAAGAGGAAAAACTACAGACTGCAGCTTTAAAAAAGCGGTGTAAACACACAGATTACAGCAGCCTATATATTTACTCCAGAAACTAAACAGTGATAGATGGACCTCCTAACATTTACGCTCAGGAGAAAATCAAACGCAACTTTGAGAGGACCAAGCGAAACAGGATTAAGTATTTCTGCTCAGCTAGCGACACTGGACATCAACCACACGGCAAACGCTAATACTTTTTCATTACCGTCTTTCTGTATAACAGTTCTGTCTAATAACGTATTAGACAGGATTATTAAACAGATCGTAAACTAATGAACGTGGAGAATGCGAGCGCTGTGAGCTCAAGTTCTTGCGTTCTCAGCGCCGTCAAAATAGAAGTCACAAAAACAAGCGCGGCGAATGCAGGAAAATGTTCCTATGGGAACCTTTAGTTCTCAGGGAACCGCTCTGGTGGCTCGTTCCTAGAGCTACCCGGTGCGAAAGCCCCTGTAGTTTTAGAATCTAATTACTATCAAAGTGCCCCTATTAAGCTTTTTGGGATATTACCGTTCATGTGGTGTGTAATAGAGCTGTTTGTGACTGTAAAAGATCTACAAACTTTCACAGATCAAAGTGCAGATAAATTGGGTTTTTGTCTCCTGTAAGAAAGAAGTGATTCTGAACTGAAACGAGTCGTCAGTAACTCCAGTCTCACTTCCTGCTGAATCTGCGTCGGTTTGTAACAGATTTGCATAATGCCAGTCTATGTTCTTCATTGGCTGCCGTGAACAACGTCTACTTTGACCCTCAAACACTGTAGTTTATCTGAGACTGGAAGAGTTTGGTTCGTGTTGTTCATGTGGAGAAGACGCTGTTTTCTGCTGACAGAGCAAATCCACTTTGATGAGATTGATACGGTAAAACCGACAGCATCGTTACTGTTCGTATCACTGAGTATCAAGAGCTGAGGAAGATCGATTAGCATATCTAAAATTTCTGACACGGTCGACCAATCACAACAGACTGGGTCATCTGACCAATCAGAGCAGAGCAGCTCTCAGAGAGGCGGGGTTTAGAGAGACTAAATCTTTAATCGAACCGTTTCAGACACTGAGAGAAAAGAGCTGATGCTGCAGTGGAGATTATGAGGAAATAAAGTGTTTTTTGAGCCCATGTATGCATGTAAACCTGTTGTAGGAGACGCCAAAACAACATTAGGCACCTTTAAAATTGCATTATAGGGGCACTTTAAAATGCAATGGAAAGTTTTTAACCATTGTTTTATTTATGTTGTCTACAGTATATTCCTAACACAGCTATGCAAGGAACGTACATCCCTCAGTACACCCCAGTGCCTCCCTCTAGTGTTACATTAGAGGTACGACAACCGTTCATCATCACACACTGCTTTACATGATGAACTGGTTCATTACTTACATGTGATTCATTCTCATTCTGTGTGATGTAGGAAAACAGTGGACAACAGCAGCAGGTTTCCATGGAGACGCCTTCGGAACACACTAATTATTCCTATCAGCACAGCAAATGAAGCTTTGGTAATACAACACATAAAAGATGGGAAACGTTCAGTATGCTGTCTATCAAATGGCCGATTTGGCACTGCGGCTTATATTTTTATGTTGGCTTGATAAAGCTTTCAAACATGAACTCCTTTAGAGTATTTAACTCTCTTTTATCACTAGCAAAGCTTAGCAACTAGCCTAGGACATGCCAACACCATGGTAAATCATGCTAGAAACATGTTACCAATGTGTCAAATCATGTTGCAACATGTTAAAGTCCGCGTGAACCGGAAGTTGCAAACGACTTTTCTCCAGTGTTGTGACGTATTTCCCAGTGAAAAGGAATATTGAACAGAGGGCAGGGTTTTACTTTAGCGCTCCTCCTCTCCATCTCTGCTCTAACAGACTAACGGTTTGAGGGGAGTGGTTAAGCGTTGCCCAAACCAATTCCTCAAACCTACGTCATCAGAGAAGGTCCTCCATTGCAGAGAAAAAAATTTTTGTGGATTGACTTGCATGGATGAATTGTTCACCACAAAACGATCAATTTAGGCAAACAAAGTAAATATGGTCAATTTTGATTTCATGTGGACTTTTAAACATAATAGCAATGTGGAAAAAAATGCTAGCAATGTGTTAGCAGTGTGTTAAATCATGCTAGCAACATGCTAAGACATGTTAGGAATGTGCTGATCATTAATGTTAGAATGCTAGCAACACATTAAAACATTCTATCAATGTGTTAAATAATGCTAGAAACATGCTAGCAATATGCTGAATCATGTCGGCAGCATGTTAAAACATTCTAGCAACGTGCTAATTCATATTAGAAACATTCCAAAACTATGATAAATCATACTAGCAACATATTAACAATGTGCCATTTATGCTAGCTATGTGCCAAATCATGTTAACAATGTTAAAACATGATAGCAAAACACTTTTAAACATGTTAACTTGTTAATTTATGCTAGCAATGTGCTTATTCATGATAAAACAAAATGATAACATTGTGATAAATCATGCTGGCAACATGTTAGCAATGTGCTAATTCATGTAAACAATATGCTAATTCATCTTAGAAACATACTAACAACATGTTAAATCATGCTAACAACATGTTAAAAATGCTAGCAACATACTAGCAATGTGTTAAATGTTAGCAACATACTTGTATGTGTTGGAACATGCTAGCAACTTGGTAAAACGTTAGAAATATGCTAAAATATAACAATGTGTTAAAACACATTAGAAACTTGCTAGCAATGAGTTAATAGAAAATTGGCATATCTGAATTACAGTTTTTACAAGACACTACATATAATCTCTCTCTCTCTCTCTCTCTCTCTCTCTCTCTCTCTCTCTCTCTCTCTCTCTCTCTCTCTCTCTCTCTCTCTCTCTCTCTCTCTCTCTCTCTCTCTCTCTCTCTCTCTCTCTCTCTCTCTCTCTCTCTCTCTCGCAGGTGCTCTACAGTTCTGTGGACAATGGAAATCTCTCTGTGAGATTTGCAGATTTCCACAGACGGAAGAGTAGCAGAGGGGATACGGATCACAAAAGGATCTTGTATCTTTTGTAGAACAGAGACCGAGAAGGACGTCACTCATCTTTTGTTCAACTCCTCTCTCTTCAGGTGTCACTCGGCCAACAGTGGGAGACTGTGCAAAAGAGCTATCCATTCATCTATTTTGATAACAAAACAGAAAAAAGCATAAAAAACAAAGATAATTTAGAAAAGGCTAAGGAAAACACAATGTGTTCTTTTATGCACGTTATGGCAAATTCTTATTTTTAAGAACTAATTCTTTAATATGGGAGGATGAGAAAAGAGAAAGTAAAAACATGTCTTTTATTTTTTTGTAAAATATGCAACCTTTTATTTTTTCGATTTGTTCTTTTGTTTTTCTTCAGTCCGCAGCAGTAAGATATTTTTGTACAGATGCAAACAGTGCATTTTTGTCCTATTTTAGAGTGTGTCGTGTGATGTTCTGCTGAAGAAACCATTTAAAGCCACTTCTTCATGTCGTACCATTTTAAGAATCTATAAAGAAATAGTGATAAAATCACTCTAATTCGATCATCACTTCTCTGAAAGCATTAGACAATCATTAAATTATTATTTATTGAAAAAATTATCTTTTTTTGGTACATACCAGGGCAATACAGATTTGTCTTTCAAGTTCAAATGAACTATTAGATGCAGAAATAGATAGAATATCTGATATTGTGAGATTATCCGGTTATTTTTGATGCGCTTCAGCTGTTTAAGCTTTTTTAAACATAGTAATGGAAACGAACCAGATTTTTGTAGAAATGTGTTTTATGAGGGGCATTTTAAATCTAATGATTACCTGTGAAACAGTTTGTGCCTAACGTTACAGTGTTCAGGATCAATTCATTTTTATTTAAAATATGAAAATGTAAAAAAGTATAATTAATCATTTTAGAGTTAAACTTCTGTGTCCTCCCTTCATACTTTAGCTAAAATGCATTTTTTTGGTGTATGTATTGCCACCAAATCTTTCAGGTTTCCAAAAGCGTTGGAAATATGCATTGTAATGTACATAGTGTTTCATAAATATTACTTTTATTGGCTTACAGTACGAAGGTCTAGAGGAAGTGACATTAAGTGGTTTGTTAGTATCACAAATATTTCATGAAAGTGATGATAACATATTGACTTGATGAAGCTTCTCAATACAGGACTGCCATAGTTCAGCAATCTTTCCTCATGCTGTAATAGAGCATAAAGCAGATATGTAATCAAAATCACCAAATGGAAGGAAAGATTCGCTGTTATGTTGTTTCACTGGTATGAATCTATTGAACACATGCAGTGGGGCAAAATAACAATGACAGGGGAAGAAAAGCAAGGCATTGGAAGGTTCATTGTTCTGCAGTTTTATTCAGTGTTTTTGTCTCGTTTTCAAGTCACAATACCTAAATGTACTAAAAGGAAAGTCATGTTGTATATATGCCGCGCTGGCCGATGTGGCGGACATCTTGGACTTGTGTAGTGATGGGTGAAACACGGCTTCGTGAAGATTCAAAACCTTTGTGAATCATTTGTTTCGGACCAGTGATTCGTAACGCTTATCAAGCTGCCGAAGTCATGTGATTTTTGTAAACAAGGCTTTGTTACATCACAACTGTCTAGAAATGTTTCTAAATTTCTATAAAAATAAGAATTGTAGTTAATAGTCACTTATTGGTCTGATTAACCCAGTTCTTAAACAAATTTAATAAAACAGCACATATTATAAAGGCACTTAATATTTAATGGTGTTCGATGTTTTGTTAATTGCATTTAATAGATTATACTTTCAATAAAGCATTTGCAATTGGTTTATAAAAGTTTTATGCATGTTTCCGCTGCATGTGCACTGTTCTGACCAGCAGGGGTCATCAGTGTGTGGTGTTTCCAGCGATTCAAACCAGTGAATCATTTTGTGAATCAATTGGTTCAGATGATTCAAAGTTTAGAAGAGCTTTGTTTCTCCCATCACTAGTCATGTGATCTTAAATTGTTGGCCTAATTGAGTCAACCTACCCAAACAGTGTAATTTTTTTTTTCAGAAAGTAATATTAATTTTTTTAGTCGTCCTTTTTTGACGTTTATTTTTACTATGACAAATATATATATTATAACCAGGGCTTGACATTAACTTTTTTGCCCACCAGCCCCTGTGACTAGTGGTTTTCCAAAGTTACCAGCCACTCCGCATTTTCACTGGCCACAATCTTGACATCGATACCATGGGGAAAAACTGCCATATAAATATTTGTAATATTATGTCATAATTTGGCAGCAGGAATATTAGGCTGCTGTCACTTTAAGACCTGACACGGATCCATTATACTGTTACACATGCGTTTTCTTTCTCAACTGCTTATGTTCACTTTAAACATAACTGACTGTGTTTACGTGGATACTCGCTAAGACCAGCATTTTGACGTTATTGTGTGTGTATTTGGGTACTATACGGTTATCTGGACCACACGTGACCACAACCGCTCTTGGTTGATCGTAACCCCAGTGATGGGTAGGTTTAAGGGCGGGTTGGGGTAGGTCATCACATGTGGTCCGGATAACCTTATAGTACCTGTATTTGACTGTTTAAGCGCAGTAAGCAGCAAAAAAGATCTCAGTTTAGCACTGAGAGGCGGCTTTATGTGCGCGCACTTTGGCTGTGATCGCAAAACCTGGGGGAACGAGTCAAATTATACACGATATGCGCAATCCCACGCTGAAATTCAAGCCCTGTAACACCAACAATATTCATCCGGAGCAAATGAAGCGAGTGAGTGAGGAGAGGCGGGTTTGTGTAACTCGCTGTCGTGAGAGATGAGAGAGAGAGAACAGCTGGTATTGTGGATCTATTCTGTGGAAAATGAGTATTGGAAGTGTTTCAGATATTTCAGGGACACTACATTGCACTTGGTTTATAATGCCTTTTTAAAAGACTACAGCTGAAAAATATACATATTTAGTATAAAATTCAACCCGGCAAAGTGGCTAGTAGTGACGCCACTGTTGAAACACGCACGCTTTCGGAGAGTTGGCGGAAGTTAATGTCAAGCCCTGAGTAGAACACTATATGATATATTCTCTGAAAGCAAGTCTAAAGGCCCGTTCACACCAAGGACGATAACTATAAAGATAACGATAAAGATATAATTCTAAAAATCGTTCTCCATATTAAAGAATAACAGAGTTCACACCACAACTATAACGATAAAGATATGAGGAACGATATCGTTGGGATCACTTTCAGAACGATTTTTTTCCAGCTGTCGAACGATAAAACACTGACAACCAATCAGAATCCATTCTAATTTAAAGGTCTCGCGCATTTAAAATGGACCTGGATCATACGGGCGCGCGCGTGCTTAGAATAAAAAGACCGTTATCGGTCGCTGGTGTGGACACATATATAGTTATCTTTATCGTTATCTTTATAGTTATCGTGCTTGGTGTGAACGGGCCTTTACTCTTGTACACATTTTTGCCTCTCAAGTAAATATATTTTGTCTTTAGGCTGTTAAGATATGAAGAGTTCAGATGCAAAAGCCTCTAGGTGCCATTTGAAATTTTCTTCTAGAATGATCATTTTTATCAAGCTCGTATATTCAAGTTCAGTAATTTCACTTACAATGACAATTAATAGGTCATTTGCATTGCCATTTAAGTGAAATTACTGAATTTAAATATACAAGCTTGATAAAAACGATCGTTCTAGAAGAAAATTTCAGATGGCACTTAGAGGCTTTCGCATCTGAACTCTTCATATCTTCATTGGAAAACAAGACCCCAACACTGATGAATAAGCGTGTGTTTTGTGGTTCTGGATAGTGTGAGGCTTCATCAGGTCGAGTGTTATCATGGCTTTGGTAGTCTGTAGAAGCCTTCGCTGTTGGTGCTGGGATTAAACATGACATGATCAGCAGGAACAACTAGGATTAGGATGAAGCAGTTCTTCAGTGGCTCTCTTCCTTCACGCTGCTGTTTCGATCGTCCGACTGAGATTAGCTGTAGTGTTCGCTCTTTAGATGATGAGGATTCCTCCGCTTGTGTGTGTTGGTTGCTGTTCCTTTCTAAATCCCCGATTCATAGGATTTTTGGGGAAGTTGTTCGTGTGCAAATGTTCTTCGTGTCTTTCTCTGTGCAGTTTGTTGTTGTACTTGAAATTTACTGTCCTGGTCAATCATGATGCACTTCTGAAAGAGTCTGACTATCCGAAATGAAAGCTTTGATGTCATTGATAATCTAAAAAAGAGTGTATATTTACTCATGGTTCCACATGAGTTGTTTTTGTACCTTGTACCTTTTTTGTGTGGCTCTTCTATAGGATATAAACACAAGGGCTTCTATCACACTGAAGGGCTCATGATGCAGCTGTTACTTCTTCCTCTCGGTGCTTTTACATTTCACCAATGTAAAGCCATGACCTTGATCTGAAAACTGTTCAATGGTTTTCATAAAGAGACTCTTTTACATATAAAAACATCTTGTAGCTACTAGGATAGGTTGAAATTATATTCAAAGAACGTTGTGTTACTCAAATGGATCTATACCTCTTTTACAGTTTACCGAGATTCACTGAAATCTTCAGGCCACCCAAAGAATTGATTCATTCCTGCAACCAAAGATATCAATGCCACCAAGAATCAACATGCCTTTAGTTTTCGGTTCTTACTGAGAAATATTTTAAAAGCCCTAAATCCCTATGAATGATCATGGAGATGATGAGATTTGAAATAGCATGAGTTAGTTGGTTACGGCGATGATCAAGTGTTTTTCACTATTTTTTTTTTTTTCTCATTTCTTTGACTTCTCACCCTTTGCCTACTTTGTCAATGTGATTTTATTGATGATGTTTTAAGTTTTGACAACGCTATGTCTAAAGATATTTCTCAAATGATACCACGCACCTCATGAAGGAACACAGGATTTATTTTTGGTTATTAAGCTTGCTAAATCATATCATCCATTACAAACACAAAACATGAAACACGGTTTTGAAACTTTGAAATGATAAAAATTCTGATTCATTACATATCTAAATTCTTATATCTTTCTCAGCAACTGGGATGAGACTGAATCAGTTCAATTTGCATGATTTAATGTCATCGATTTCCAACGAATAGCTGCTATTGTTTTGAACAGATCATTTCATAGTTTCAAAATGTATTGCTGCTAACATGGGGTGTTGAAGCTGTTCACCAGACAGAGCCATCCGCTGTTTCAGTCGTGGAGTTCAGAGTTTGGGTTTAGTTGTGTTGGGTCGGTAGATGGTGTCTGGATCCACAGAAACAGCTCGTCATAAAGCCATACGGTATGGTTGTGATGTGATTATTGAACAAATGGCTTGTCTCTTGAACAGCTTTTTTTAAACATATTCTTTATTTATACAGTCACACATTTTGTACAGATAGCTGAAGAAACAGTTTGATGGTTTGTCTGCATGTAAACCAGAGTTTCTAGCCGGTAAAGTGTCTTCCTGTGCCACCGTTTCTGATATTCTGTTACTGTTTTTTTGTTTTAATGAAAAAAAAAAAGCATCTTCTGTTTGTTTTTACTTTTTTTAAAACTGATCTCCTGAATTTCTTTTTTTTAATAAAATCTTGTTTGTATTTTGTTGGGGTTTTTTATTCATTCACAGCATTTTCACCTACTGTAATAACATCAAAACATCAGCTTCAGTTTTTTTTTTTTTTTCATTTTTTTATAAATTGTGAGGAATCATATGCTCTTTTAATTTTCATTGAACTTTATAATTATCTATTTATAATTACATTTCCAATGTCTAAATTCGACTACGTATAGACTAGTGCTGTCAAATCAATTAATCGCATTTTACATAAGTTTTTGTTTATATAATATGTGTGTGTGTGTGTGTGGAGATATATATATACATACATACATGCATACATATACACACACATATATACACTATATTGCCAAAAGTATTGGGACACCCCTCCAGATCACTGAATTCAGGTGTTCAGATCACTTCTATGGCCACGGTTGTATAAACTCGAGCACTAGGCATGAAGACGCTTCTACAAACGTGAAAGAATGGGTCGCTCTCAGGAGCTCAGTGAACTCAAGCGTGGGACCCGTGTTAGGTTGTCACCTGTGCAATGAGTCCATTCGTGAAATTTCTTCACTACTAAATATTCCACGGTCAACTGTTAGTGGTATTATAACAAAGTGGGAGCAATTGGGAACAACAGCAACTCAGCGATTAAGTGGTAGGCCACGTAAAACCACAGAGTGGGGTCAGCGCATGCTGAGACGCACAGAAATCGCCAACTTTCTGCAGAGTCAGTAGCTACAGACCTCCAAACTTCGTGTGGCCTTCAGATTTGCTCAAGAACAGTGCGTAGAGCTTCATGAAATGGGTTTCTATGGCCAAGCCGCTGCAACCAAGCCTTACATCACGCTTCTCTGTCTGCCAATCCGATGGAGGAGTCTGGGTTTGGTGTTTGCCAGGAGAACTTGCCTGACTGCATTGTGCCAAGTGTAAAGTTTGGCGGAGGGGGGGTTATGGTGTGGGATTGTTTGGCGGAGGGGGGGTTATGGGGTTATGGTGTGGAGTTGTTTGGCGGAGGGGGGTTGTTTCGTAGGGGGGGTTATGGTGTGGGGTTGTTTCGTAGGGGGGGTTATGGTGTGGGGTTGTTTGGCGGAGGGGGGGTTATGGTGTGGGGTTGTTTGGCGTGGGGGTTGTTTGGGGGGGTGGGATTATGGTGTGGGGTTGTTTGGCGGAGAGGGGGTTATGGTGTGGGGTTGTTTGGTGGAGGGGGGGTTATGGTGTGGGGTTGTTTGGTGGATGGGGGGTTGTTTGGCGGAGGGGGGGTTATGGTGTGGGGTTGTTTGGCGGAGGGGGGGTTATGGTGTGGGGTTGTTTGGTGGATGGGGGGTTGTTTGGCGGAGGGGGGGTTATGGTGTGGGGTTGTTTGGCGGAGGGGGGGTTGTTTGGTGGAGGGGGGGTTATGGTGTGGGGTTGTTTGGTGGATGGGGGGTTGTTTGGCGGAGGGGGGGTTATGGTGTGGGGTTGTTTGGCGGAGGGGGGGTTATGGTGTGGGGTTGTTTGGTGGAGGGGGGGTTGTTTGGTGGAGGGGGGGTTGTTTGGTGGAGGGGGGGTTATGGTGTGGGGTTGTTTGGTGGATGGGGGGTTGTTTGGCGGAGGGGGGGTTATGGTGTGGGGTTGTTTGGCGGAGGGGGGGTTATGGTGTGGGGTTGTTTGGTGGATGAGGGATTGTTTGGCGGAGGGGGGGTTATGGTGTGGGGTTGTTTGGTGGAGGGGGGGTTGTTTGGTGGAGGGGGGGTTGTTTGGCGGAGGGGGGGTTATGGTGCGGGGTTGTTTTTCAGGGGTTGGCCTCTTAGTTCCAGTGAAAGAAACTCTTAATGCTTCAGCAAACCAAGACATTTTGGACAATTTCATGCTCCTAACTTTGTGGGAACAGTTTGGGGATGTTCCTGTTCCAACATGACTGCGCACCAGTGCACAAAGCAGGTCTATAAAGACATGGATGAGGAGTTTGGTGTGGAGGAACTGGACTGTCCCGCACAGAGTCCTGACCTCAACCCGACAGAACAGCTTTGGGAGTGTCTCAGGCCTTCTCGTCCAACATCACTGCCTGACTGTGTTCATTCTTCTTTTCTCGGTTCTTTCTAGTTGTCTCATACCCATTAGCAACATAAGACAACTTGCCAATTTACTAAGTATTAACACTAATAAAGCTCTAATCAAGAAACTTATGTTAATATTAGCTCAAAAAGAAAATCATTGTATATCACGCCTCCCTGATGCCACAGTTTTATATCTACTTTATTACATTCATAGACAAAAATACAAAGTGCTTATTGAAGACAGGTCATATACAGGCGGAAGTGCTGCAGTGCATTATGGGTATCCAGAAATGACTGACTGAATGAACAAACCAATCCAGAATGAACTGTCAAATACAGAACAACATATATGTGCAAGTTACAGAAATACATGCATTATGAAAAATGACATGCAATACACAATGACAAATTGTGATCATTCAAAATTGGTTATGACATTTTCAAATTATGTTTAGTCATTGTTTGTTTTTCACACAACATTTATACAAAAAAACTGATAAACAGTATTAAATAATAGAGCTTAATATAAACTCTGAACCAGCCGAGTGAAAACTGTTATTAACACAGACTAACATCATCTGCCATAAGCAAAATGCTTTATCTTCATTTTTTGTGGCCAAGATACAAACCCACATTTGATGTACATTATTAATCTTAATTTGTTTTTGGTATTATTGATTAAAATTGTATTCAAATTAAAATACAGTCTCAGTCATATTAAATGTTTTAGATTTTGACCTTTGAATAAGTTAACACACAAAGCACATATTCACATTACCTGAGAAACACTTTTACAGTGCGATTTTCCTTAAACCTACCGGAACATAAAAGGCCACACACATTGGGTTTGCAGAACAGTTTGGAACATTAATAGTGTACGTGATGGAGGATATTACTACACATCCGTGGCTCATTCTCGACCATCCCCAAACAACTGCAGCAGGAACGTGAACAGGTACACCACGTCCAGATAGAGACTCAGAGTGGCAAAGATATACTCTTCAGGACTCATGGAGTATTGCTTGTTCCCCATCAGCAGCTGCAAATCAAAGGCTAGAAACTGAGACAGAAGAGACAGAGACTCAGGTCAGTCCACATTATATCACAAAGTAAATCCTCATTATTTAAAACCATAATCCTTTCTTGACTAATCTGCTTCTCACCATGGTAAACACCACCGCTCCTATGCAGGCATAGACCGCATGCAACCAGGGGACCTTTTAAAAGAGAAGCCATTAGAAGGCGACTAGGATCTAATCTAGGACAGATAATGGTTTTGTACGGATTGGGACTGGTATTATTAGCCAGTATCTAAAAATACAGTCCTGAACAATGTTGTAACACATTACAATCAGCATGCATTATGTACACATTTCTTTGGATGTAGTGAGTGAAGTAACGCATTACTTTATAAAGTTACTTTTCAGTTTAATTCATTTTTTAAATTACTGAATTAAAATTCTCTCTCTTCTCCGTACTATAGTCACTTAGGTATGTGCACTCGTGTATGGGAACCAGTGTTGAGTAAAGTTATGCATTACTTTTAAATTTGCAACTAAATATTTTTTTCTAATTTTAGTTACTTTTTTAAATAAGTAACACAAGTTATTTTGTTTTCCCTTGTATTGACTGACAGCTCTCCTGTCTGAGTTTTGTTGAGTGAAATCGTCAGTAAATAATGGTGAGGAACTGCAGAGGCGTTGTGTGTGAGCATGATGGCTATTGTAGATCTAAATGTGAGCGTTTACTCCTCTCACTTGAACAAAAACACTATTCCTCAAAATGAATAAAAACAGTTAAAAATCATATTTGTGTTTCATTTTTCTTTGTTTTTATTGGTAAAGTAAGAGTGTTGAACTTTCTTCTGCATTCTATTTGTCTGTAACACAGAATGACATCACAGCTGAAAAGTTTGTCTGAGTGGCGCCCTCTACTGTACAGGAGTGAATTTGCATTTCCTTCAGCCTGAGGAGTATTCATTTCACTTTTGGGGCCCTACTTTAAGGATCTAAGCGCATGGTCTAAGGCGCACGGCCTAAGAGCACTTAAGGCCCTATCTTGCACCCAGCGCAATTGACTTTGTTCACCGACGCATGTATCATTCCTATTTTGCACCCGACGCACAGCGGACTTTTCCCTCCACAGACGCACGTCGGTAAATTAGGGAATGAACTTGCGCTCCTGGGGGCGGTTCAGCGGAAAGAGGAGGTGTGTTCTGGCGCAAACGTTCCCTGGTGCTATTTTGCAGTTTCAGAAAACAATTCCACCACAGACCAGGAGAAACCTCGTCTAAAGTCAGTGGCGCGTTATGCAGATGCTATTTTAAGGGCGCATGCTTGGCCATAATGTAGTGTGTGCACAACGCACACACACTTTGCTTCTCTCATCTACACAGACGCAGCAGTTCCCATTTTTAGAAAACCATACAAAATTACAAGGAAAAATATTCCATACGAGGGAAATCATTGATGTGTCCATGAAGATGTGAATAAATAGGCATAAATCTAGCTTACACATTTATCCAAATTATCATACGCCTATTTAACCGAAGCTAATTTGGGTGTGTTTCTCCATCCCCAATGTCACTTCTCTGTGTTTTACGGCCCTGACGAGAACGTCGGTCTCCTCGGCTGTGAACCGCTCCTGGCATGCGTCTGGCAAATCCGCCGTTATAATAGCAATCCGCCATGGAACAAGCGCGCCTGCTCTTAAAGGGAATGTGAGATGACGCTCTGATTGGATTATTTCACATTAAGCCCAAACCACACCTATGAGTAATGAAGCGACTTCACACCAACACATTTTAGATTTGCATCCAAGATCTGCCCACAAAGTTACTTGCATTTCACGTTTGATACTTGTGTTTCAGATCGTTAAAATAGGGCCCATAGTGCGAGTCCGAATCCACTTTTGCTAGTTTAACGAAGGGGAAAATGGTCAGCGCTCCCGGCACATGGTCTAAAAGGGTTGTCCCTATTCTCTTAATGAGTAATGGGTGTGTTTTGGGCGTAACGTGAAATAAACCAATCAGAGTCTCATCTCCCATTCCCTTAAAAAGCCAGTTGCGCTCGCGCCATAGCGGATTCGCTATTTACATGACGGAATTTGCCAGTGGAAAAACCGAATGCTCCTCTACCGTGCAGACCATCTACAGGACAAAGTGTATGCGCGTTGTGGACTAGCCTATAGGCGCACATTACTAATGCGCTCTTTAAATAACAAAAAAATGTTGCGCAGTTTATTTCAGTTTCCTCAAAATAGCAATGCGTCAACAATGCGCCTGAACACACACCTGGTTTTCAGACCAGCATCCCATGGGCGCACAAATGGCCGCAAATGCATTTACTATTTAAACAACGTGGCGCAGGACGTGAAAATGAAAACTGCGTCGGGCTGAAAGTGCCTAAACACATTTGCGTCGCGCCTGGCGCTGCATTGCACAGGCCAGGGTGTGTGATAGGGCCATTGGTGTGAAAGGTCTATATTTGCCCCAAAAAAAAGACCTTCAGGGGTTTGTACAGTTGTACAGTAGGTAATATAAACCATTATGTTGAGAGAGTGAGCTAGATAAAAGTAATGCAAAAGTAACGTAATGCATTACTTTACATAAAGAGTAACTAAGTTACCTAATTAGTTACTTAATTAGGGAGTAACGCAATATTATAACGCATTTGCATTTAAATGTAACTTTCCCCAACACTGGTCCTGAACTCTATTTATTCCATTGAGTGGGAAGCTCAGTGAGGTTTTACTATAGTTGACTTTTACTTTCTGATACTTACATAGCCAAAGGGAACCACGAATCCCATGACAATAGCACAGAAAAACATGACCATACACAGAATGAAGAGAAGACCTTGGTATGAGGTGATGTCAATCTATAGAGACAAATAAATCATATTGTTGTATTTTGCATGTATAAACAATTGTACTTGTACATTAAAGCAACATTGCTTTATAAAAGCAATATGATAAAAAACAACAATGTTCACTAAAAATGAAAATTTAGTAATATTAATGATTGGAATAATCAGTTGCTCACCTTGCTCTGAAAGCTGAAGATGGTGACGCACAGAAGCACGGTGGCAGTGATGCCAATGCACAGAATCACAGACTTGGTGTTGTAGAAACTGTAGGAAAAACGACCGTTAGGGTCAGTAGATATTAAACATATCCTGTGGAATTTAGAAAAACAAGTTTGCAAACACGCAAACACGTACTGTAACAGATATGTCATTACCTGGAGATAAAACCCAACATGCAAGCCATGCTCAGGGTCTTTGGTTCACAAAAGCATGCAAAATAAACGACAGCGGAAAAAAGGGGGAAGAAAATAATCAAAGATCATTTAATTATATGAATGCAGTGTAATGCAGTGTAATGCAATGAAATGCAAACATTTTAAGTATGGCTCTAAAATGATTTTTGGGTTACTGTAGATATTGGTTATTAAGACAAAAGGCAAACCTGTACTTTACACTCTTAAAAATAAAGGTTCGTAGAGGAAGTTTTGGCAGTGATGCTGTAGAAGAACCATTATTGGCTCCTCACAGAACCTTCCAGCGCTCAGTTCTTAAAACAACTCTTTCTAAGAGAAAGAATAATCAAAAGAACTTTGGTGCATTTGAAAGGTTCTCCATGGATGTTAAAGGTTCTCCATGGGTGTTAAAGGTTCTCCATGGATGTTAAAGGTTCTCCATGGATGTTAAAGGTTCTCCATGGATGTTAAAGGTTCTCCATGGATGTTAAAGGTTCTCCATGGATGTTGAAGGTTCTCCATGGATGTTAAAGGTTCTCCATGGATGTTAAAGGTTCTTCATGGATGTTGAAGGTTCTCCATGGGTGTTAAAGGTTCTCCATGGGTGTTAAAGGTTCTCCATGGGTGTTAAAGGTTCTCCATGGATGTTAAAGGTTCTCCATGGATGTTAAAGGTTCTCCATGGATGTTGAAGTTTCTCCATGGATGTTAAAGGTTCTCCATGGATGTTAAAGGTTCTTCATGGATGTTGAAGGTTCTCCATGGATGTTAAAGGTTCTCCATGGATGTTAAAGGTTCTCCATGGATGTTAAAGGTTCTCCATGGATGTTAAAGGTTCTCCATGGATGTTAAAGGTTCTCCATGGATGTTGAAGGTTCTCCATGGATGTTAAAGGTTCTCCATGGATGTTAAAGGTTCTTCATGGAACCACTGATGCCAATAAAGAACTTTTATTTTGAAGAGTGTACTGGAGGTGAGGGACTGATTTACTTTAGCATGCAAGAATTGAATTATAATAAAGTCAAAGCTGATGACATTTTTAAACAAATACTCACAAAGATTGTAAGCAGAATAAAATTCCATGGAAACTGCCTCCTATAATACAGAAATGATACGCTTATTTTACGATGTGTTTTCCTGCTTATTTCTCATATTGAATAAGTGTATCAACAGTTTCATGAACTGACCTCAAATCACCACAGCAAATCAATGTGAAATATGTGACGAGAAACATAAGACTGCAAAACACACACATATTGCTGAAGTTAAAGATCACTGAAATTAACACCTAAAAGTGGAACATTTGAAAGCATTTATGGCCATATTTTAATGACTGATATTACGTACTTGGACATGGAGTATAAAATAGGATGCGTTTGAATGTACATCCTCACCGGAGCACTGAGGAAAGCAGAGGAAAAGAGGTTAGGAGGAGTGTCAAAAATCAACACTTACTATATATTACACTTCCACATAACTCATATGACACACTGTTCAAAAGTTGAGGTCGGTAAGATTTTCTTTGTTCGTTGCTCACGTCTTGTTTGCTCACCAAGTTAAAACAGTAAACACAGTAATATTGTGAAGTATTATTGCAGTTTAAAATAACTGTGCTCTCTGTGAATATATGAAGAGTTCAGATGCAAAAGCCTCTAAGTGCCATCTGAAATTTTCTTCTAGAATGATCATTTTTATCAAGCTCAATAGTTTCACTTAAATGACAATTAATAGGTCCTTTTCATTGCTATTTAAGTGAAATTACTGAACTTAAATATACGAGCTTGGTAAAAATGATCATTCTAGAAGAAAATTTCAGATGGCACTTAGAGGCTTTCGCATCTGAACTCTTCATATGTTCAAATGTAATTTATTCACGTGATCAAAGCTGAATTGTTTAAAAAAGTGGGCCGATTTAGTCCCAAGTATAGTATTGGAATAGTACACTTACAAGTATACTACTAGTACATTGATATTATAATTACTACATAAGGTATACTTAAAAAAATATACTTGAACTTTACTTGCGTATACTTAATAAAAAAACGTTTTGTTGTGCTTCATATTTCTGTGGAAACTGTGATGGAAATCTTTATTGCGTTTAAAAGTTGAATGCGTCCTTGCTGACTAAAAGTATTCATTTCTGTACAGTAATAATGATCCCTTCTGTGAACAGTGTGCAGTTTCTCGACTCACTGGAACGTGAAGAGAGCGATGACTGCCACGGTTGAGAAGAGCTGCAGCATCAGGATGGAGAAAACCTGCCAGACACATGTTTATTACAGGCGTTTTGATTTGATCATCCTCAACACATATTTCATTTTAATATTTAAAGTGTCACCTTTCGTATAAAGATTCGTCTAATGAACTTGTCATCCCAGGAAAAGGTTCCTTCACCGTAGTAGTAACCAGGACATCCTGCAAAAGGAAAGATAAATGAATATATAAGAGCAGAAATCTGTATTTGACAATATTTGTGAGAATGCTGTAATAAGCACCTGCGTTGGCCTCGTCGTAGCTTGGCGGCACGCTTCCGTCCACAGTCTGGACCGTCGGGGAAATCTGCCAAAACAAACCCATTTGGAAAATATTCCAGGCATGTAATATAGAGGCCAATAACATGCTGTATGATAATATAATAATAATCACTGATCAGAATTATTTAACTCACTTTGAGAATGGTTATAAAATACTCTGAGTAAACTTTAATCTTTGATTAGATTATTGTTTATAAGCTTATGGATATAATCCAATACAGTTTAGAGATTAACTGACCTGTGCAAATGAAACCATGAAATACAGGACATATTGTCTCATGAAAAAAGATCATTTAGATTGTGTGTATGAATGCAATATATAGACTAATACAGTCGGCTTAATTTTAAAAATTCTTTAGTGGAATAAAACTGTAAATGTTTTTATGTCTCTGTAAAGCTTGATCTAGAAATAGTGGTAATAATCTCCTTATGGAAATATGCCAGCAAAGCACGCGGTGTCTTCTGAGGAACTACACACTTCTGAAAGCAGATCCAGTTCAGTTCATCAGTTTCAATGCCATTCCATTCCATTTATAACCATTATTTTATATGTTACTTTATTACTTATATTATTATTTTAATATATTGACATCATTACTTGTAGATTCATTCAGATTCACAGTTTACAGGGTTCACAGAAAGTCTTCTGATTTGTATTATGTTATGTTACCTGATCTTATGTTGTTGTATTCTATTCTATTCTATTCTATTCTATTCTATTCTATTCTATTCTATTCTATTCTATTGTTCTGTTACATTCTATTCCATTTTTCTGTATTGTTCTGTTCTGTTCTATTCTATTGTTATATTATTGTTATGTTATGTTACCTGATCTTATATTGTTGTATTCTATTCTATTCTATTCTATTGTTCTGTTATATTTTATTTTTCTGTTTTGTTTTGTTTTGTTCTGTTCTGTTATATTCTATTCCATTGTTCTGGTTTGTTCTATTCTATTATTTTCCATTTTTCTGTTTTGCTTTGGTCTGTTCTATTCTATTCTATTCTATTCTATTCTATTCTATTCTATTCTATTCTATTCTATTCTATTCTATTCTATTCTATTCTATTCTATTCTATTCTATTCTATTCTATTCTATAGTAACTGATAAAACAATACCTTACCTTTTTCTGTGTCATTGTCAGTGATGTTTTCCACCGATGTGAGGATACGCTGTGGTTCTCAGAGGAAAGCGGAGAGTTTCAGTCGGTCAGTGTGTGTGTGTGTGTGTGTGTGAGTGTGTGTGTCTCTACAGTGGAGATTTATAGTATCTATCCAGGCTAATCCCTCCAGCAGGGCTTTAGTTCCTTCCAGCAACGTCTCAGCACTGGGTGGCATGATGGGATAGAGCGGGAAAACACAAGCTTCGTAACAGATCTTGGGCTTCTCCTTGGACATGTGATGCAACAGGTGTGCTATATTTAGAGTCATATAGCATGTTATGTATGCAGGACAAACCTGAAAGCAGAAAGATGATGATACAGAAGCACATGTGAAGATGACATATTATTTGAGTAGAAAATGTTGGAAAGGTGTGGGTTTGTCTTGTCTTGTTTTGTATTATTATAAATTCAAGATACATTTAGGCTACTTGAGAAGCAAAATGAGTTGATATTGTGGTTTTCTGAAAAGAAAAGAAAAGAAAAATCATAATGAAGTGAGTTTATTCTTAGAATAAGATCAAATATCTGCATGTGTGAAAACAGATATTAGTCCTTGTTTTAAGCATGAACTCACTTCATTTTGATTCATTTTCGGTAAAGAAGACTTCATATCTGAAGTCATTTTGCTTCTCAAGTAAATGTATCTTAATTGATTTAAGAATGTTTAGATATATTCGTACTGGGAAACAAGAAAATCACTTGTGCAGTGCATTGACTCAGACAGAGCTCTAGTGTTATATGGGTTATTGCAGAAATGTGTTCTTGTTGTTCAAAAAAGAAATGTATTTCATACATATTTTCATAAAAAAAATTGTAATAAGATTGATACATAACTTGGGGAGACAACTTCAGGATAATAAATATACCCTAACAATATTAAATAGAAGAAAATATCAATAAAAGAAAAATACAATAAAAACTAACTTTTTTCATTCATATTTGCTAATAACAATAAGTTAGAGATATTAATACGTTAATAATGCACACAGTACAGCAAGTGTCAATAATTCCCTGTTCATTTCATTGTTCACGAATATTCAAAAGGAACGCAAAAGGCTTGTGGAACGGCCATGTTTTTTTATATATATATTAAATATGATAAATACAGTGCGGTAACATGATTGTACATCAAGAGGCAGTCGTTTACTTCCACGATAGTTTAATAGAAGAGGCTTATCATGAGGGATATGCACAATATATGGGGCAAGTTGTCACATTAAAATAAAAGCAAAGACGAATTTTCGTTCGTAGACGTGTGATTTACATTCATAAAGTCATTGTAAACTAACAATAATTAGATTTAGCTGTTTCATTTAATGTTTTGAGAGTCATATTGTTGATATAAGCAACTATATCAATATGACCATATGTGAACATAAGCACATCAACAATGTTAGCCTATATGTTATGTCATTATACAATAGTATTAGTAAGGAACGTCTAGTCTCTGTCAGGTTGTTGTGGGTCATGAGACTCATCTTTTGAAACGGTGACTTCATGCTTTAGTAATCTGCTTCTGTAACGACTGGTAAAGGTTTAAGGGTTTATTTCGAGAAGACTGCTCGTCAGTTAGCCAAACTATAGTAGCCTAGCTACGAGAGCTGTTTATTTATGTGTGCTGGAGGGAAAGATTTGATCAGTTCATACATTTCCTGGGATTCAAAGTTCAAGCCCATGACCTCGCCGTTGTCTGAGCTACAGAAATGTCATTTCCAAAGTCATGTCAGAAATATTTCTGAAAGTAATGTCATCTAAGCTAACGTGCCAGTTTGTCGGTAGAGGGCGCTCTTCAGTTTATTACGGCCTGGTTTCTGTCCAATAATCATAACTTTTCTTGTAATATATATATATATATATATATATATATATATATATATATATATATATATATATATATATATATATATATTTATGCTTTATTCAGTAACAGAACATACAACAATTAAATACAAAATGATAATAATACAAAACAATAATAACACAAAACAATAATAACAGCAAGAAAACCAATAAAAAAACATAAAATATACATTAATATAAATACATTAATATAAAAATATAAAATGTATAATATATAGATACCAATATTAATAATAATACAAGTAAATAAAAAATAAAAAAGTAGCAATATAACACAAATATAATCAACTATATACACAGGGGTATTGAAATCAAATCCATTTCTCTAATCACAAAATAATACAAAGGTCCTTAAAAAGGATAACATTTCAAGGCTTTACAACACCCTATAGTCTTTCTGCCTTGGTGTTCCTCACACCCTCCAGTGATTTAAGATACCGACAAAGCTCGGATTTAAATTGTATAAGACTAGGTGCATTTTTTGCCCATCGACATTTATGAATGTGATATTTCCCTAAAATAATAAACTAATTAAGAACAAAACAAATGTTCTTTTCTAAAAGGCTTATCGTAAAAAAAAAAGTATATTCTTATCCTCCAGAGTAATGTCAATTCCAGAAATCTCCTTAAAAAAGATCTTAAAGTCACACCAAAACAATTTAGTAAAAATACAATAATAAAAAAAAAAGATGACAGATAGTCTCGTCAATTAAATTACAAAAAATACATTTCAAATCAACATCTTTCTTAAATCTTTTTATGACCTGATTAACTGGATAAATGAATAATTTTAAATGAAACCTTACGAATCTTATTAGTGACACAGTATCTCCTGGAAACCATAAAAACCTCCTCCCACTTAATGTAACTTTTCTTGTAATAACTTACCAGATTTAACTTACCCCCCCATTATTTTTGTCATGTTTTCCTAAAAAAAAGAAAGACTGTAAGCTGCAAATATGTGCAATAATACTAATTGTGATATAATATATAATAATAATATTTTATTGTTTGCTCGCCTTAAGATTTTAAATTTTTAACTCATTGATGTCATCTTTAAAAAAATGTCATTTTATTCAGATGTTTAGTTTTAGCCAAACATAAAATAGTTCCAGATGCAATTGATGAATTGTATGATGAGTTCAGTCTCTGTTTCATTACTTGCTTAGCTTGCAATCTACAAGAAACAGTAAATATATATTTTTAAGAAATCATATTTAAAGACTTTTATTTATTTTTGTTTTATTTATAAGGTTATTTATATAGGGACAGTATAAAAAAAAAAAAAAAAACCTTGATCCCAGTCAAAAATTGGACAATCTGTAGGCCTATTGCACATCGACAGAAGCCTATAGCATGAGCTAATTTGCGTCTCGGGTCCCTAGAAAGGCCTTTCTAAAAAATAAAATAAAAACTACTACTCATAGAATACAACTAACACAGAATGTCATTTATACACATTAAAATGCACCTAAATGACCTGTAACTATTGTAAGGATGCTTCCAACCGTGGCATGAATAACTAAATAAATCAAACATTTATTAAATAAAGGTTTTTTTTTTTTTTTTGTTTTTTTTTTTTTTATTCAATTGAAATGTATTCAAACTAATGCCGTTAATGTTAGCCCACTGTTCATTTAAATGTAGTATGGCACAGTAACCTCAAGAGGGCGCACTTACTGTATTTAAATGCCATATCAAACATTAATTTGGATGTACAATATTTATTTATTTGTGTATGATCCATTAATACTCACTTTCTTTTCTCTTCTCTCTACTCTATATCTATTTATGAAAAATGACATATACTGTGTTAGACTAAACTGGGAAGGGTCGCAGCACTATTGTTGTCCTATTGTTAGTTTAACTGCCTCTATTGCTCTCCTCATTTGTAAGTCGCTCAGGATAAGAGCGTCTGTTAAATGATTAAATGTAAATGTTAAATGTTGTTCATATCTGGAATCAGTAATTCATATATATTCATATACATTTGATATAGGCTATATTTGATAACCTATATATATTTTAAATATTTGATATACATACAGTACATAAATGTATATATATATATATATATATATATATATATATATATATATATATATATATATATATATATATTTATGTCTTTGTTATTCACAGGTATGTTTCATTCGGTATGGCCAACATTAAATATTCTAGACTCATTATTCTGTGCTATATTCTGTAATTGAAGGCAGCGTGTGTGATGTATGAAATGAAACAAAGATTCCATTTGGAACCCTGGAGCCATTATTTAAATGAAGGTGAAAATCGTGGCATAGATCACATACATCATGCTGGCTCCTTCGCCTGTTGCTAGGAGACCATTGTGCACCATCAGCATTCCATGTGCAAAGAAACGTGCAGTGTTCAGGATATTTTATATATATATATATATATATATATATATATATATATATATATATATATATATATATATGTGCATGTATACAAAATACTCAGGTTTGCAAAAATTGAAATGTAATTTTTTAATATCACATAATCTTGCCATCTCTATAGTAAAAGATAAACATAATACATTTACGAAATATACATTTAGATGCACGTGAAACAAATGAATCGAGTTTGTGTAGAAATGCTAATGTCCACTTTGCTGCTAACTCATCTTCGCCAATACAAAAGACACTTCCAGAAAATTCTGAACTGCAAAGGGTAGAAAATAAACCATATCCATGCAGAGCTGTTGATAATGACATTGGCTGAACAGTTTAAATACAAGATGAGATGAGCAGTCCTTTCTTCATGACACAACCTGGTATTATCATGATATTTCCACACGTGAATTCATACTACAGTCTTATACAGTTATGAGAAACTATCATACATTTCAATTATAATACATGTTTTTTACACTCAATGTTTCGACTGTAAACAATATTTATAAAGGTCCACAAAGAGATATAAGAATGTGTTAGAGGAAATTATTGAATTATGAGCTAGCATCTGAAAGGTTGTACAATGTGTTGAACAATATGATAATGAATGCATAGCATCTGGAGTGAGAAGAATATTTATAATGTCCCGAAACTTCAAACTGACAACGATCTCTCAATGCGAGATTACTTTTCTGGTTATAAAACCATCCATCCCCTCATAATCTCGTCAAATGTCCATTGTTGGAAGAAAAATCTATTCCCTCTTCTTTGAAAACTCTCCCGAAAAGTCCAAATGTCCAGCATCTGCTCCATTCTTACGTTGCATTGGAAAAGTCTGACGTGGTGAAGCGAGTCTGTGTAAGTGCGAGTCAGATGTTCATCCTGAATTATGCATGGCTTGTTTGTACAGAAGAGCACCCTGAGTCTGTGTTTTAGGTCTGGCTTGCGTCTCAGGGGTCGATGTGGAAGGCGAGGAGTTTCTCGGAGTGCTGGTTGTTGAGTGTCCTGAGGTCTGGCAGACGCAGCAGGAGTTTGGGGAAGAGCGCGCTGTCTTCCGGCCTCCTGCGAGTGATGAGAGCTCGGAGAGCGCCGATCAAATCCTCCTGGAGCTGCTCGACGGCTCCCACGTCTGATATCCCTGAGCGATCTGGCACACAGAGAAATAATCATGAGCACCTGCAATACTGGCTCTGAGTACACACTCATGATGTAGACACACACACTCTCTTCCAAACTCTAGTGAAATGCCTTGCTGTCCTTCTAAGGGCCGGTTCAAACGGTTAAAACACTCATGGGTGGCAACGTCACAACACAAATAGAGCGGTCAATTGAAATGTATACTAGTCTAAGCACAAAAAAAAAATGGGTGCAATAATTAGTGTGCTAATAGAACTGTTTTCAATGAAAGTTTGTTTCCGTCACAGAATTTAAAAAAACTATTAGATAATTGCGTTTTTAATCTCACAATACTGACCTTTCCTCTCGCCATTCCAAGTTTATAACCCACAATTCTACAAAAAAATCTAACCAAAATAAGGTTGCAATTAAAAAAAAAAAAAAGCTTTTTTTTCATAATATGTTTATCAAAATAGAATGTTTTTGCATTTTCTTTGACTACAGCCACCATTTTGGATTTTAGTATCGCATTATCCACAGAGGACACATGCGATGCTGATTTGGAATTGCCCAAAATTATATATCTATACTGTTCGGAACAGCCATGTGAAAAGCACAGCCGTGATGCCTAAAAATGTTGCCTAGCTGGACATCTCCCTAGTCCTGACGCACTTGAAACATTGCTTGCGTGTGATAATTATTGGGAATCCAAGGTACCTGCAGAAACCAGCACCACAGCCATGAAGAGACCCATCTCATCGGCCTCCAGACCCATGTTCCCCAGCTTCTCACTGAACTCAAACATGGCGTCCAGAAGACTGCCCATGCCAAGCACTCGCAGCGATGCCAACGGGTAGGTCTGACCGTTTAGGAATGTTACAGTCCGTTCCTTGGCGTCAAACAGCGAGCAGAACCTCACCATTAGAACCTGCAATGAAAACAACGATGTTAAATAAACTGTTCGACATTGGGTCGTGTAAAGTGCATCACAATAACTCTCAAAGACTTTATTCATTGAAATATAAGTACTGGACGCTTAGGTATTGAGTGTTGAAACAAATCTGTAAAGATATTAGTCTTGCACAGTCCGTAAATAGTTGTCCGTAACACCATGTGATTGAAACTGCTAGGGATCGGATCCATGATCGAATTGTTCAGTTGAGTCAAATCTTTTCAATTAACCAATTGAACCAGTTCACAAAATCAATCTGAACCGAATCACTCCTTGGGTCCTAAATAACTGTTCTATGAGCTAAATCACAGCTCTTAGTTCACCCTCAATAATAAAACATAGTTGTATACTAATAAACATCAATATGTTTCTACATAGAAAAGGCAAAGACAGTGTGATTGGAACTGATCTGGGGACAGAAGTTGGCGTTTCTCACCTGAAAGGTCCCTGCTTTCAGCAGCATGACCTGATCATGTTGACTCAGTGCCTGAAACCCGGGAATGCTCTTGGCAAACTCAACCACTTCTTTAACAGCTGGAGTGAAGCACTGGGAGAAACTCTCCCAGACCTGTTGACTGGAGTGACTGGCTGGGGAGACGGGACATGCATTGAGAGGACATGCCTAGAGAAATACAGAAAGAGACTAAATTAATCTCATGAAAGTTTTGCGATGTGCAACAAATCATATGCCCTCATAGAAACCTACCAGAACTTTAGCGCCAGGACTCAGTCTCCAAGGACAAGACGTCTGAGTGGAATAACTGTTGTGCTTCGATGGATAGCTTTGAGAAGGTGTGGTTCCCTGACTGGGACTTGAGGATTGTGGGAAGTTATAGTGACTGTTGTCTATGACCTGGATTGTTGGTTTGTTGTCGTGGCTGGCGAACGGGCATCTGGACTGGGAGAGGCAGTTTGTTGTGGAATGTACTGGATGTTCCTGCGGTGAGACGCTTGGCTGAGGATGAGACTGGCTGTAACTGGACTCTTGCATTGGATTATGACGGAAGGAAGAAGGACTGTTGTTGCTGTCATCGTCAATCTTCACCAACACCTTCTCCCCGTTCACAAAGATGTTTCGGTAAGCTTGCGAGATCGCACCGATGGCCTCTTCTGATTGGCCGTCGCCAGGGCTGGTGGGGGTCTCGGTCGGTGAAGAACAGTTGATGTCCATGGACGCCGATTCATTAAGGCTGTTCATGTAACTCTGCATTTCGTCCAGTAGACGTTGTTTCTCACGCTTCGGAATGCGTCCAAATCGCACAGCTAGGAGAAACGGGGGATTAAATGTCACTATGTGTATAATCCAATCATACAATGCAAAGGTTTCACAAAATTTACAACTGTCAATAATGCAGTGAGGTCCGAGAGGCTGTGCTGTATTGTGAATATAGTCACGGCTAAAGGGGATTGTTAGGTCATGCACTGGAATAGCTTTATTGGTTTATCCTTATTTTACTGACAAATCAGCATTCAGGATCCATTTTATAAAAGACATGAAACAAGATTACATCACAGTGACCACTAATCGTTGATATCACATTATAACTGGTCTACAAAGCTTTGTTCTGTTCTACTTCCCCCTCCTCTTTCTCATCCGATCTCTCCCTACTCTGCCTCGCAGCTATTCATAGATCCTTCAGCTGTATAATACACCTCCCCATCCTTCTGTTCATCTCTCTCTCTCTCTCTCTCTCTCTCTCTCTGTGTCTCTCTCCCATTGGGAAGTGGGTTAGTGAGTCACCCGAAGCAGAGGTGATGTCGGAGAGGGAATGAGTGATGGAGTGATTGACAGCAGGTGAAATGATACAGTCATGAGGTCAAGGGTTAGCAGGTGACAGGTGAAAAGGGCAGAGAGATGAAGGCGTTAGAATAGTTGAGTGGTGCAACGTTGTAGGGCAGAGGAACATGATATGGTGATGAACTAGACTGATAAGGAGCACCAAGTGTTGAGCAATGTGAAGTGCCTTCAGCAAGCAAGGTTCGGTTGAAACTGCTAACACAAGCACTAATGCAAAACCAGATCTTTAGGCCTGTAATATAACAAGGCTTTGTGTGTCTTGGGGTGTCATATAGCACCCTCACGTGAAGGCGTTGACCAGTGTTAAAGGAGAAGTCAAGGTTTCTGGTGACAAGCTCAATGACATTATAAATGGAGGAAGATATACCATCTACTGTAAAGCAAGCGACATACAGTATTAGCTACGTTTTTTGGATTACAATACCCTGAGAAGTTAAATCCATAAAGGTTCTTTATACATTCATAAACTTTCAAATGAATTGGAAATCTTGTGCAATTACAGCGCGAGTTGCAACAAGGGAGGAAAACAAGGTCAAGTATGTCATGTGACGTTGAAATATGATGGTGCATGCGGTATCACTTTACTTTCCCGCTTTTTAGGTCACCTAAATATGTACACTAGCCCCAGAAAATATGATTTATTATCAGCCCAGTTTACAAAGCTCCCCAGAGACAGCAGTGTCCTGTATGGGCAAAGTGTGCTAGAGGACAAATCGAAAAGATATTTTAGTGTATTTATGCATTACATCCAACTGAAATAAATGTTCTTAGCTTCTGGGTTACAGCGACAAAGCACTTTATTAAATCCCAGCGAGCGTTTAGATCTTAATTAATCCTGCAATACAGCAAACGAAGACCTGGAAACACATTAAACTGCAGTGTACTAGGAGCTCGGTGTCCCCAATTCCCCAAATTAACCTGATTTGCAGCAGATTTTACAGTGAGCGATGACTTGTGGGATTTCGGCGTGCCCGCGCTAATAAATCAGCGGTGAAAGGAAACTGTCAGCCATAGGAGCAAACATTACAGAACAGATGGTGGATGCTGGGTTGAGGAAATAAAAAAGGAGAATCGAAAGAATGTTTTAAATGCGCTGGAAAGGTGTGATCACATTAGCGAAATTTTGGAGCAAAAAGGGCAATTGTCCATTGTCAATAGCAGTGATGCATGAAACACCACTCACCCAGAGGTCACTTTCAAACCAAGCAGCTTTCTTTTTTTGGTTGGTCAACGCATCACATTTGCGTAACAAATTTGAACCTACATGGGGACATTTTTTGCCCTTACTCGAAACGCGCAGATTCTACTTGAAACCACTGGATTATGAATGTGATACTTAGAATTGCTATGCAGTTACCAATCGACAAACTGCTAGTGTGTTGTGTGTGGTTGTTAGGTGGGTTAATACTGGACTAAGACCCTCTATATTATGGTCTCCAGATCGGTGTTAAATTGCTTAGAAAAGTGCAATTACTAGAGTCTACTTGGGGGTTGCTAGGTGGGGGTTTACTCAACCAACAGCATTCTTAACACTGTTTGGTAATACTGATGTTTCCCTCAACAAACACTTTAAATAATACAGTCATACCAAGAATAATAAGGTTTATTATTAATAACTGTATGTTTAAAGCTCTTACCATCTCTGGACATGCCGACAGAGAGGCACTTCTTAAAGCGACAGTGCTGGCAGCGATTGCGATTCATCCTCATGATCAGACAGTTTTCATTCTTCACACACATCTTATAATTGATGTTCTGCTGGATACTGCGGCGGAAGAAACCCTGAGGATAACACAAAATCAGAATGAATGTGTGTGTGAGTAAAGCAAGCAACAGGCACATGAACTGACTAGTGACTTCTGCTCAGTTTAGAGGCCAACACTAAGCACATCAGTAACGCATTTTCAGAGTGAGAAGTGTGCATTTGCGTGTCCTTACCTTGCATCCTTCACATGCATGGACACCATAGTGAAATCCTGACGCAATATCCCCACATACTTTGCAGAGCAACACCATACCTCCGGTTTCTATAACACAAATTTGAAATGAGTTAGCAGTGGTCAATGTCACAGAATTTGAGACAAAATGATCAAAAATGACTCCAATAATACTCACTAGTAAAGGTACCCGTGAATCCAATGGGTCGCCTGCCAACCATTGGGTGAGAGTAGGAGTTTTGCCCTGATGACGTTACGGTTGGTGTAACGGTGTTGACAGAGGAAACACTGCTTACTTCTGGAAATTGGAAAACCAGTTTGTTGCCCCTTGCAGAATTGCCACTGGTTCCAGCTGAGTATTTTTTAGGGGCTCCAAGATCAGTGAAGGAGACCTCCTCGGGGGATGAGGGTTGGGAGGATGGAGACTGGGTCTGGTACCCACTGGATGGGCTCCCTGGACTGGGGCTGGCACTTCCGGTTGAGCCAGCATAGTGAATCACTCCTTCACCTGCGTGTGTGTGAAGGAGAAGAGAGAAAGAGAGGGAAAAAAAAGAATATTTCATGAGGATAAGTTTGTCTTGTTATTATAAATATCTAGTTCAGTCATGAAACTCTAGATGGAGCAGATTCTTAATGCAATATGCTAGCCATCACATAGTTCACTACATGGTTCTTCAAGCTGATTGGTCTCTGGTACATCAGCAGCCAATGAGCTCGCATACTCAACATTTAAATAGTCTGGTGTAGTGTTTGCTGTACAGCAGCACCAATAAAAGTCTGCCAAGACCATATACATTAACATTGTCATATCCATTAACATACCAAACTCTCCCGAGTGTTGTCACGATAAATGAGCAGAATGGGAAGGCTTTCATTTTTAGCTTACATATCCATTGCACTCTACACAGTTTATTAAATGTGACAAATTTTGTGTATATTCACTTCAGTTTTACACAATTTGCATGTTTAAATCCATTCTGCAGGATTCAGCAAATCTGTCATTTAGCTGAGGCTTTTATGCAAATCTTAAACAAAGATAAACGTGCAACTTCTTAGTTACCAGCCACATTGTTACTCTCTGAATCAGTTAAATGTCAGCAATGAACTGAATGGTATCGTAAACTGAGTGGGTGTGGTCTATTCAGAAATGTGTGTATTTTTTTTTTTTTTTTTGTCCAGAACAGTAAAATGTTCAAAAAGCTGTCAAGCTTACATTGACTTCTATGTAAAATGTCTCACATGTTTGAACTCTTCACTACTTTCAATCTGGCTAGCTCATCCGTCATCATGAATCACATGTTTCAAGCCGCGCCAGGAGAGGGCTCAAACATGTGAGTAGTGTGCCAGACTGCCAGGATGAGCCAGACTGACTCACGTGTATAAGTGTAATGCTTGGGAATCGGATTTATTTCAGAGAGTCAGTTCACTTCAGTGATTCGATCCGTTCGTTTCTCCACAGCTTTCCAAGAATTGCATGCCGGTTTTCACGAGTTCAGTGTTGGATAAATTAATACACCTGTTTGTTAATATGATTGCGTTTTACATTTTTTGTATCTTCCAGTTTAATGTTGCCAAGTGTTTTTCTCAAGCGTGTTTTTCTTGCGTGTTGTCTGTCTCCATCGTTGCAAAGTTCTCTCTACTAACCTTCCCGAGTCTGTTAAACCGAATCATTCAAAAGAACCGACTCAAAAGAACAATTTGTTTGTGAATCATAAACTCGAAGAACTCTCACACCCCCGCCTCACGCGCTGCGCGCTCCAGAGCTGCCAGCCACCTGACCGTCGACTCACATGCACTCCTGACACAGTGAACGCCCCGAAAATACAAGCCTCTTTCCGCAGTCCCGTGTCTAAAACAGCCGCAGTACGAGAGAGAGAGAAACGCACACACTGCCAGCCTGCTGCTCACGTTTGAAGAGGACTTAAAAACAGTAACCAGGGCCAGGTTTATACGCCCGTGTTTGTAATACTTGAGTCACCGGAAACTGGAGTGCATGCATGAACGTGCACGGTCACGTTTGCTCGACATACGAACTTGTTTTTGTTTGTTTTTTAAACGCAACTCATTTCACCTCTGCTAGCTCACTTGTTTATATGAAGTGCATGGATGAAATATAGATATTAGACTACATTAACTGCTCTTCCCAATTTCATTTCATCCTAGTTAAACATTGTTTTCCACGACTATATGACATTTTGTATGACACATAATTTCCCCAAACACAAACACATTTCCTTTGTATTGTATCTCACATGCACAAGGGTGAATGAGAATAAGAGGAAGAATGAAGAAATGAATGGGTTATTGAGTTTGTGAAACCTGCTGTTCAGGAATCAAACATCCCTCTTGATGACATTCTGAATGCTGACAGGAGTGCTGTGTTTGTTTAATAAGGTAGATTTTATGTTTAATCACTTATTGACTTTAATATTTCAAAAACATTAGTAGGCTATAAATGTACACTTCATATTATACTATGTAGTATTGTATAGTAGCCTACACTGTAAACAAAAATCAACTTGGATGTTTGTCATTTCAACTTAAATTACATTAAACTGCTGTATTGCATAACTTGTTGTAATGTACTATAATAACCACTGACATTTTGTATCACCTGGAGTGTGATACTGTCAAATAAAAGAATCCTATGCTTCCCCTAGGATTATCTGAGTGTGTTTCTTATGCATTATTTATATATTCTTCATGTTAATGTTTTCTAAAGGCAGTGTTGAATAATTAACAGAAAAATGATAAACGCTAAAGGACTGAACTATATTTTAAACCAGCCGAATGATCATTAAGTTCTGTGTTGAGACTCTGTGTTGTGAGGCTTTAAAGGTTTGAAGGTTTGTTCAGAGAGCTGGATGCCCTCAGACATGCGCTGCCTGATGCTGAAAACTAGGTCAATATTACTGTATCTTTTTGGAGACAACACATATGTGCGGCACAATGTAAATGAAGACTCAGTGTGCTACAAATGAATAATTCGCTTTGTAATATATTTTATTTTTGACATAAGGAACACTCCTGGATCATGTTGTATGCGAGTTAGGCTACATATCTGAGCTTTCTGTTTTTACGTGACGAGTCAATCTCTTAGTCTGTGTCTAGGCCTGAAATGCACCAAGCATCTTCTATCACATAAGGCTGTGCTTGTTATAAGCCCGTGTGTGTTGTCTAATAGAGATCACGCAGGCAGAGAAGAACGAACGGAGCTGAAAGCTGTGCCTGTTTGACTTTGACCCAGTGACCAGCCTCCCTCCCTTCAGAGACCGGATGAGATCGCTGCCGGAACAAAAACACAGGCAAGGAGGGGGTGCGTGTGTGTGTGTGTGTGTGTGTGTGCGCGCGTGTGCCTGGGAAATCAAATCACGCGTGGCACGTGGAGTTCCGAGTTGATCCTCGTGACGGTGAAAGTGAAAGTCTGTCTGATGACAAGCAAAACGTGCAGCTGGCAAACAGAGCGCTTTCAAAGAAATCACAAGCGCCAGAATCAGAAGAATAACACACTGGCTATGACATTGACAATATGTGTTTATGTGTCAATTATAAAGGTTATTTCTAACCAATCCGAAAGTAGCACACTGATAATTGTAGTCTGTATAGTCTGTATTAATAACAACAACAATAATAATAATATGTAGGCTACAATAAATGTACATATCTGTGCATTATCATATACATGCACATATCTTATACATGTCTGTTTTAAAGTTCCCATGTATCATAATTTTACTTGCTGCCAAAAAACTACAGCGTCACAATCACACTGGGATACATTCGTTCTGACGGTAACACTTTACAATAAGGTTAATATTATTAAGTAGTATATATTATTATTAGTTAACATTAGTTAATATATTAATAACATGAACTTACAATGAGCAATACATGTTACTATATTAGTTAATCTTTGTTAATGTTAGTTAATAAAAATACAGCTGTTCATTGTTTGTTCATGTTAGTTTACAGTACATTAACTATGTTAACAAATACAACCTTTGATTTGAATAATGCATTGAAAATAATATCAACTAAGATTAATAAATTCTGCAGAAGTATTGTTCATTCTTAGTTCATGTTAACTAATGAACCTTATTGTAAAGTGTAACCGTTCTGACTTACTAATAAATATCTGATTAATCAGTAATTACTAGTAATAAGTAATTACTTTATTATGACTCTTTAATAAATGACTTCAGATTAGCCATCTAAAAACACCATTGGTTTATAAGAAAGGTCATGTGATGCCAGTAAACAAAACTCTGGTTTATTGCCTTCTGTGCAGTGTTAACTGTCAGGTTTTCCTCAGATGATGTTGACATGCACATCACGTGTTTGAGTGAATGTAAAGGAGGAGCGCTTATAGATAATGGCCAGTCACTGGCGCACGAGCGTGACTCGGTTAATGAATATAATCACACGTGTGAACACGTTCCCTGTTCGAGAGGGAAACACCTTGACAGTAGATAACCCAGTTTCCGATTTCACCCACCTCTCCACTGGAGATCACGCTACATGTAAACAAAACGCTACAGAATCGCGGCAGATAGCTTTGAAGTTTTACGATTGTAACTTTGTCATAGCAACAAGTCGTTGGTTGCTGAGGTCGTGCTGAAAAACAACTCCCGACTGATTTATGAGGATGATGTACACAGTCTGTTGGAAGAGCGCGCGAGGAGTTGCACGTGAGTTTGTTTACGCGCCACGCGAGACCGGAAACATTTGTCAAAACATCGGTATCCGTAACGCAGGCACGCGATACAGTACAGAATGTATTTCACATCAAAAACGCAGCGTGCAGGTTCAAAAACTAATCATGTCATTGTAAAGTGAAAAACATTTAAAACAATTAGGCTACAGTCCTTCCTTGGCGATATCAAACGTGAGCGTGTATTAATTTTATCTTGCAGTGCATTAAAATACCCAATGTCTCATTTTACAAAGTTCAACAAGATGTTATATCAACATTTGCTAAGATTAAACAGTGCATACAACTCTAATCGGGTGATTAAAAGATGTCTACATTAACGTAGAACAATCTAGAATAGCTAATACTTATTATAGCCAATACATCGCTTTAACTCACCTGGACTGCCGTCCATAGTGTCTGTTCCTGCTGTTGATGAAGGAAAAGCGGGATCTATTATAATATTCAGCGTGTTTCAAATTCCGTCCACACAAGTGAGAAGACAACTTCAAGAAGTATTTTAAGGAAAAGTCTCGAAAAAGAAGAAGTTGATTCTCAAAAGTCAGATGTCCTTCAGGTTAGCAGGGCAATGTGCCGTCCTCAGTGTCAGAGAGCTGAAACACTGTGTGCATTACTGTAAGAACAGGCAGAGCTAGTGACCTGGCATCAAGGCAGAGATGTGCAACTAGTTTGAGACGAGCACAAGCATCACACCAAACACGTTTTCAGGTGCTTTAGAAATGTGACTGAGCTAGCTTCCCCCCACTAGTCTCCCCCCTCCTTTCTGTGCCCTTTAAATTGTTTGTGGTATTGTGTGCCAAGGACTGTGAGTCCGTTTCACACGCCCTCTGTCCTTCCCTGTAGTAGCTGCTGTTCTCTCTCTCTCTCTCTCTCTCTCTCTCTCTCTCTCTCTCTCTCTCTCTCTCTCTCTCTCTCTCTCTGTTGTATATGACTGACTGAATGCGCGTGCACTCGGTTGACATTGGAATGCCTCATGCGCGCGCTGCATGTGAGCGCTGTCCTACTGACACAGATTTTATGCTAATGTTCGGAGAGGCGTGGGGAAGCACATGCAGAAGAGGAGGAGCGCACCGTGACTGCTGTTTGTTCCCCCCTCACAGCTTTATATTGCTCGAGTTCCTCCTCTCCACACACGCGCTGCTGATAGGCTTCGAGCCATCGAGGGTTTGCCCGAATGAACATCGCATCAAACCGCATGAACTCAGCTCGGAAAGGCATCATGTGGGTCTCACGTTTTTAGCCTGCATCACGCACTGGCTTGGATGTAGGTCATGTGCCTAAATTAGCTATACACATAATTTGGTGAAATTATGTTTGGAGAACTCTAACTAAACATTGATCGGGGTATTAATACTGATACGAAAAGCATGTCTATATAACACTGTTACTGAAGAAATGTGCATAGGCTACACGTCAAAAAATTAAGGTAAGTTTTTTTTTTTTTTTTTTTTTTTAAGAAATGTATTCTTATTATTCAGAAATAATGCGTTAAATTCACCAAAAGTGACAGTGAAGGCGTTTATACTTACATATACCTCCTGAGACCCCGAAAAAACGTTTTTTTTTTTTTTTTTTTTTTATCTAGTATTTTTCAGGTCATTACATTGAGAGCATCAAATGGAAAATAAAATATATTTACATTTTTAGGTTTCAGGATTTTTTTAACCAAAATCTGTATAAAGATGATTCCCAGCTATGTTATGAAAATATATAATGGAATGAATTGATATACCATTTTACTTTATAACTGGCCATAAATGTGCAATACAATGTATCTATATAGCCTACACTGTATCTAATTTGCATATTAATGTGTTCTTGGGCCAACATGTAATGGAAAAAGAAGTGTAATAATGGGAGTAATAATTGGCAACATTTTCATAATAATATCGTATTTCACAGGAATTTTGATATATAATTTCATTTGTAAACTAAGGCAGCAAATCAATCATTTTTTTCTGCATCTGTGTCATAGCTCCTCCCATGACAGCTACGTCATGTGATCCCATGAGCATTCCCAAAACAATATTTCATAGTGTTATGGTTTTGATGAGCAAGAGACTTCTTTCAGAAACATTAAATATCTTACTGATCCCAAACCTTTGAACAGTGTTGTACTAGTTAAACATGTGGCGTTAACTGTATCATACACCCTAATGTTCAGCCTTGCATAAGCATTTTCCATATTACACTGTTTCCTAGAATATATGGCCATGTTTTCTTTGTGTTATTTTGTTAAAAACATGAGGTCATGGTGAACAGAATGTTAGTGTAGGTCACATCAAAAACTGCTCTCTTTTATAAAATGATTATAAGCCACTTTATACAGCCATCTAGTGGTTACAGCATGGCATTTACATACGTTTTTCTCTCTTTTTTACTCCCACCAGATTTACCTTCAAAAATTGGATTTGAAATGCCTTGTCTCTATTCTAATATGGAATATTGCTTTAATGGAAAAATTATGTAAAAATATATTAGAATTGTTTTTTATTATTTTCAATGGGGGAAATAGCTCATAAAAACTGTGTAAATATTGCATAGTGTCATAAATTCAAAAAAATATTATTTAACAAAAATATATTACATTGGTTACATTTCAAGCCTTGAGTCACTTTTGACCTGGAAAGAGACGAAGAGAGCCGGAGGGTTCACATCAACAGGAGCCCAATGATCTCAGCAAGTGCCCAATGAACTCTTTCTGGTTTATAGATGTTTATATTTTCCAGGCCTCACTATTGTTGTACATCACATGACTAAAATCATGTGTGATTTATGATGGTCATTCACTAAAGAAGAGGTGTGCACACAAACACAGCGGATTGTGTTTACTGAGTCATGTTACATTTATCACCTTCATATCAAGGCTTAAAGGGATAGTCATCTACTCACCCTCATGCTGTTCCAAACCTGTATGAGTTTCTGTCTTTGTCTGAAAGCAAAAGAAGATATTTTGAAGTATGTTGGTAGCCATCCATTCGGATGGAAAATACTATAAGTGTAACTGTTTGGCTTCCAACGTTCTTCAAAATATCTTCTTATATATTCAGACAAAGAAAGAAATGACAGAATTTGAATTAGTGTTCTCAAAGCTTATTTGTTTTTTTTTTATAATGTTAGCAAGGATTAATAAATACTGTAAAAAATGTATGTATCGTTGTTAGTCAATGTTTTTATTAACAGACGTTAACTAATGAGACCTTATTGTTACCATTTGTCATATGAATCACCAACAGACTTGCATATGAGACAGTGATTCATATGTTTATGTATTCTTAAAGTAATTTCAAATATATAATTCTAATTAAAACTATAAGTAAAACTAACAAAAACATTACAATATAATTATAGACCACAAGAATCAAAATTTAATCTGATAATGATGATGGTTGGGGAGAATTATCATAATAGGCACATTTTGCTTAATCTGCTTTTTGTCCTTAATCTGACAACTGTTATTTCTCCATGGCCTTTGAATGTAATGTCGTAATATCATGTCTGCTTGGTCTTCTTTCTGTTTCTCATCTACTCTGGCTTTTTATACTGCTGTTCTGGATCATTGTATATTCTTTGGCTGTTTTGCACATTTCAATAATAAAACTGAATTTAAAAAAGGTTTTTACTCTGTTATATAAATACAGTCATTATTGAGGATTTGGAGATGTATGTATTCAGTATATAGTTATTTTAATTCGAAAGAACTTGCAGTTGTGCTCATATGAACCCCAAGATGGCGCTCTTACATCAATAAAAGATAGAAATGCCTCTATTTCAATTAATGAGTTGGAATTTTAATTGAAATGCCTGACGGGAATTTGAATTAGAATGACAGAATTAGGATTTTTTTTTATTTTTAAAATATAGGCTAATGAAACATAATTTAAATTAAGTTATTGCCAAGCCAATATTTAAAGTTTGTCTTGAAAACCTTTCCTTAAAAACATTTCTTGCGATTAAATATATATACATATATATATATATATATAGAATAGCAGAATATAGCAGACTATATAGAATATAGAATATAATATAGAATATATTATTATAAAATAGCATTGACTGTATCTACAAATACAGTATATTCAGTTGAAGAGAGAATGTCTTTTAAATACCACCTTAAGTTTGACATGAATTGAGGTGATAAACAAAATACAGAATTGCATAGTTGTAAAATAATTTGGTGGTATAATAACTAAGGTGGTATTTAAAAGACATTCTCTCTTCAACTGAATATATTTGTAGATACAGTCAATAACATTGAAATCCTAAAAATATATTTGTAATTTCTCATCTAAAGCATTATCAGAGATTTTTATTAAACACCGATCAGCCCATTTTAATGAGCATTCTGTGTATTGCTAATAGGCCTATAGTAGCCTACTGTGATCTCACAATTATAATCTTGCATAGAATCTGTTTCTACGCTTCCTCGATCCTCCTGAAATGAGGCATTTGCCTGAAGTAACTCTGGAATACAGAAGCAGGTCAGTTTCATTGTCAGTTTCTATGGTTTCTAATATAGTAACCTGATTTTTGGAACCTTAAACTGAGGTTAACACTGTTTGCAAAATATCCTTTCACTGCTCTAGGGATGAAAAGATGAGTAAGTAAAGCGGAGTTTAAAACTGACCCCTTACCGTGACTCACAATGGTATATAAGGTAATAATAATGATTATGATTTTGAGCTGTCGGATCCACTCGCGTAGCTACGGGTGGGCCTGGGTGGGCCTGGGCCCACCCACCTGTCAGTCAGGCCCATCTAGTCACTCAGTGGCCTCACAAGGTAGCCTAGGAAATTATGTTGCGATTATAACAATTTTGACCTATAAAAATAAATCTTAATGTTTCTTGATTCTTGTTTGGTTGTCATGGTGATGACGAAATGCCCGCGTAGCGCGCAGACTCGGATGATTGCGAACAGCCCATCCCCCCTTCACAACGACGAGCACATTTCACAGAGGGACACTGAAGTTTAGCTAAGGAACGTTATGTTAAACTAAAATGAAACAGAGCAACAAGTTTGTGTCAAAAAGACCACGGCCACCAGCCACCACAGGAGGAAGATAATGCAGATGTTCAGGAGAATTGAATGAATCGTTGGACTATAACGAAATCATTGCAGTGTTCAACTCTTAAGGGGGTCGCACACTGGACGCGCAGCGCCGCGTCTAGGACAACTCTCACCTGAAAATCCGAAAATGTCAGCAAATTTAATTCAAGCAGCTGATTTCTGTACATGAATATAAAACTAAACGTATATTGCAGCCCAGGGTGAAGTCAGATTCATTAACTACGATTTGAGACAAATAAATGTAAATTTAATATAAAACTATGTAAATAGCGCTCTGTGGCGCGGCAGGATTTTGAACAAGGTCCTGAGCCGTTGCTGGGCGCAGCGGACAGACACCGCCGGTGTGTGTACACTCAGAGAATAATGTGTTCGAATTTAAAACTGTGTGCGACCCCCAGCCCCATCGTCTCCTGTTATAAGCTAGTCATCAAAAGTAAGCCAATCTACGTTTATGTAGTTGCCTAGTCAATGTTGTTTATATAACGTGGTTTATGTGGCCGCTGAGCCAGACTATGACCAAGCATTGTTTTTGGTTTTTACACACTGTCCACTACTGTCCTGCTGCTGATTTGATGATGTTGTTTCGCATCTGTCAGATGCGCGTGTGTGTGTGGTGTGGCCTGGCCGCGCGCAGTGGAAATGCTGTTCTTATCGTTCTGTTCTTTATTAACACTGCTTATGATGACTTACATGCTTGTGCTCTGATTAAACTGTGGTGTATTCAAGCAGGTGTAGTTGTGTTGGCCTATTTTGATAACAGATGCATTTTAGGCTGTGCCCACCTGATTTTCTCTGGGCCCACCCACATTGTGATTCCTGGCTACGCTACTGGTCGGATCAAGCGGGAAATGTCAGAATTCTCTGCGAGTGACTTGCAGTTTTACACCTAAACCGCTAGAGGGAAGAATCTTCCGTCCTTCATCGTCTACAGTTAAACTGCTTTCTGGATCACCCCTATTCACTTTAAGATTATTTTTTTGGATAATGATGCTAGTGATGTGCAGTGTGCAACAAAAATGTAAATACATGCGTACAATATGTCTGCATGTGTTGAGGTGAAACTGTATACAGAAAGGAAGAGAGAATTAAACAAAGAGGGATCCAGAGAAGAAAAAGGGTTTTTGTCAGGACATGTTGTGATGGGCATGTTGGTAATTACAGAGTGAGCCTGGTGTTTGGAAACTCAGCATACAGCTCTGCCAACACACACTTGCAAAATACCTTGAGCCTGGAGCGTTCAACGCCCTAATTCATCCCGACACTCTTATAAACACAAGCATATGTGCATTCACACACACACATGATATCAGCATTATTGGCAAACCACGTTTAGTCAATGTATATGCAAGCACACTACAGGTTTGAACTGCCTGAATGTTGATGAATACATTCCCCCCCCCCCCCCCCCCCCCCCAAAAAAAAAAAGCTTGTATGCAATGAAAGGAAATATTATATTTTTAAAAGTGTGCATATAATACATCTGCTTTTTTATTGATTTTTTATGTTTTGATCCGGAAACATCATAAACAAAAGACTGGAGTCTGTGGTTACAGTCAGACTGTTGCTCTGGTGTATGACGGCTCACAGTTCCCCTACTTCAGTAGCTTCTGTGAACTGAGAGCTTTATCTAATGGAATGCCCACGATCCTCAGGCTAGACATGATCGGCAAATTCGTTTAAAGTTCTGTCATGAAACTCCAGATGGCGTAGGCTGATAGGTCCTCAATTCAATCTGCTTGCAATCACATCATTCTCCATAAGGCACAGCTGATTGGTTCCTGGTGTATCAGTAGCCAATGAGCTCGCTGCTCAACCCTCAGATACTGGTCAGCATTTTCTGTAGCAGTTTACAGTGTGCTTTCAGAAACCCTCCACCTTCCCCAGCTCCACCTGTATAGATCTGCTTGGGGTAATATGTGTACTCTATATACAGCATCAGCATGTCTTACTTGCTCACAGCAGTGTGTCGTGTGTGTATTAGCTGTAGCAAATCCCGTTCCTGCTCTGCAGCAACAATAACAGCAGCAGCGAAGCAGATCTAAGACCAAACATATCAACATTGTCATATCTATTACCATGCCAAACACTGCAAGAGCTGTCATGACAGAACTGCCTTAGTGACTAAATTTATTTATTTATTTTGGTGCAGATATTCAGAATGTGGAGATAATTTTAATCAAGAGATTTTCAAGGCTCAAAAAGGATCAAGTGACAGCAAAATTATGCTGAATTTATTTACCACGATTGCTTCAGAGATTGAATATTTCTGAACTTTATTTCGTTATTGGGATGGATCTGAATAAAACAGTTTCATTTAGGAGAACTGTAACATTATTTCACAATATGACCCTGTATTTTGGATGGTTTCCTGACCACCTGACCTCGTCTTGGAAATACATGTTTCACTGTAGCTCTGCAGAAGTCATCATCACAAACATGTTCATTTGTAAGTGCTTTGATGTAAACATATGCCAGAAACAGAATATTTACAAAGCAGGTATGAACAAAACACTTTAAGCACAGACTATATAGACTCAGTTTTCTTCTTAATCTCTATATCATTCTAATGATCCTTTAAATCATGTTGATCAATAAAAACAACAATAATAATAAATAAATAAAAAACACCAGTATTTGTAAAATAAATGAGTTTCTGATCAGAAGGCCTGAGGCAGTGGTTAATGGACTAATGGATTAGAGGACAGAGTCTCTCTAGTGGTGATTTTAAACTCATGCTCCTGGCAGAAACTGCAGAAATTGTACAATTGTTTCCATATGTGCATCAAACTGCTTTTCCATTATTCAAACTCCTCCTTCTCCTTTTTTGTTCTTTTTATCTTTCTCTCCCTCTCTCTGTTTTCTAATAATTTCGAGTTTTTAAAACTTTTATGATGTCTCTCTTAATCAGAACAACCTGGCACATTTTGGCATGGCTGCAAACCTATGGAAATTCAAACATTGTGAGAGAGACAGAGAAAGAGAAAAAAAATTTCACAGAGAGAGAGAGAGAGAGAGAGAGAGAGAGAGAGAGAGAGAGAGAAAAGAGCAGAGTAAAAACAGAAAGATTGCGGTAACCATCTTTCCCTTTCAGTCAGTCACTACGAGTTACGTCAGTGAATGACGAAATGGGGATTTCGCTCAGAAGCCTATCACCTTCGAGTTCTACAAAACGAGCTAATGGCAAAACAATTTGCATAGTGAAACTCCGCCTCACCTTGTGGGTATAAAAGGAGCTGCACGTGCAATCTCGCATTATGTTTCTGCTTCGGAGCCGAGTGTTACTTTACTCTCCACTGCAAAGCTGTCTACGAGTTCGAAAGACGAGACGAGCGATTCTGTTGGTGTTACGGCGTGTTCCAGCGAGATCTCATTCCTGCTGCTGGTCTGTGGAGTGATCTGCCAACAGTGTTTTCTCCCTGAGTGCTTCAGGACTGCTGTTGAGTTTTTTCCTCTCTAAAAGAGCTGCACGCGGCGCGCCTTTTTAAAGATGTCTCGCCCGTGTATTTCTGGGTGCGATAGACGGATTGATTCCGCTGATGGGCACGAGCGCTGCCTGGTGTGTTTGGGCTTAAATCATGCTCAGGCAGCATTCGTGGATGCGTCATGTTCCCATTGCGGAAACATGACCAATCCCAATGTTGTGATCGAGACTCGATGACCTCCGTAGAAGTAGAGTCCCCTCCGCCACACCCTAATCTATTCCCTCCGTGAGAGGGGATACTTTGGCTGTTGGCCAGGGTGATTTGAGGGTGACGGTGTGGAACATCCCGACGAATCTTCCTCGGGCCACACCCCCCTCTAGCACATTGGAACCTGTGAGGTTGCTGGATGAGGTCGCTAGCCAGTCTAGTGGTGGGCCCAGCGTTTCATTCGGCGCCCCAGCAGATGAAGTCATGTCTATCGCCGCATTACAAGGTGGGCTTGAGTCATCTGGAGATGAAAACTCGGCTGTGATGCCTCCTTTGGCACCCCCAGCATTGGCCGAGTCTGATCCAGAACTGACTGCCATGCTTTCCAGGGCAGTCGCGAGCATCGGGCTTGAGTGGAACCCTCCGCCATGTCCCAAGTGCTCAAGGCTTGATTATTGGTTTTTGGGGGCTTCTCTGCCCTCGATGAGACCGCGGCCAAAGGGTACACTGGGGTCCCCCCGGTGGAGCGTTCTGTGGCAATACAACTGTGTCCCCAGAGCGCCTCCACCTGGCGCGGCGACCCATAGCACCCCTCCAAGGCCTGTAGGTTTTCGTCCACTCTTGTGGCCAAAGCCTATAGAGCTATGGGGCAGGCTGCCTCCTCTTTGCATGCTATGGCCATCCTGCAAGTATATCAGGCACGGGTGCTCAGAGACATGCACGAGGGCAGGGCTGATCCAGGGCTCATGCAAGAGCTGCGTACCGCCACCGACCTCGCTCTATGGGCGACGAAGGTGACGGCACGCTCCCTGGGTCAGGTGATGTCCAGGAAAGGCAACTTTGGCTCAACCTTGCAGATATTATCTCTGAGCCCCCAGAGGCCGCGGATGACAGAGTGCGATGACCCGCCTCGCCACTCTCGTTCCCCTCTGTCACCACATCCCTGTCAGAGGAGGTTGCCGCGGAACGGTCGTCCTTCCCTGTCCTCCTCTGTCAGGGCACAGAACATGACCGCGCCCCCACTTCAGGAAGCTCCGCCTCCCACGTCTGGGCCAGTCAGTCCGCTACACTGCTCCATCGTGGGTACGCCTGTAGTTCACATGACCCCACTGGTTCAGTTTTTGGGAGCCTGGCTAGAGCTTCCCAATCTGTCCTGTTTGGCTTGAGAAAACTATCAGGCTCGGCTATGCGATTCAGTTCCTACAGTCTCCTCCCCGCTTTCGGGGAGTCCGCTATACCTTGGTGGGTGGCAATGCCCCTGACATGCGTGCGGAGGTCGCTGCCCTACTGGCGAAGGGTGCGATCGAGACCGTCCCTCCAGCCGTGATGAAGTCTGGCTTCTACAGCCCCTACTTCATTGTAGCCAAGAAGAGTGGTGGGTTACGACCAATCTTGGACCTGCGCATCATGAACCGAACCCTTTGCAGGCTTCCATTCAAGATGTTGACAGCCAAACGCATTTTCGAATGCGTTCGTCCGTTGGATTGGTTTCAAGCGATCGACCTGAAGGACACATATTTTCATGTCTCCATTCTTCCTCAACACAGATCATTTCTTTGGTTTGCATTCGAGGGGCAGGCATACCAGTACACAGTACTCCCATTTGGATTAGCCCTGTCTCCTTGCGTCTTCACGAAAGTCGTCGAGGCAGCCCTTGTGCCACTCAGGCAACACGGGGTTCACATCCTAAACTATCTTGATGACTGGCTGATTCTAGCGCACTCTCAAAAGCAGGTTTGCGAGCACAGGGACCTCGTGCTTCGGCACCTCGCCCAACTGGGCCTTCGGGTCAACTGGGAAAAGAGCAGACTCTCCCCTGTGCAAAGGATCTCTTTTCTCGGTACGGAAATTGACTCGGTTGCCATGTACGCGCAGCTTACGAGTGAGCATGCGCAGTCACTGCTGAATTGCCTGAGTCAATTCGAGGGCAAGAGTTGCGGTCCCACTGAAATTATTGTGGCAGTCACGCCACTCGGACTGCTTCACATGAGACCGCTTCAGCACTGGCTTTGCGATCGTGTCCCGAGATGGGTATGGCAACAGGGCATGCTCCGGGTACCAGTTAGAGCCCTGCACGGGCCTCAAATCTAGGCCCAAGCCCGGCCCTGGCCCGAGACGCTCAGGCCCTAGCCCGACCCGTGTCCGACAGCTCATCAGAATTATCAGCCCGAGTCCTACCCGAGCCCGTTGTGACACACAGCGGCAGCCTGCCCTATTTGCAGCCATTGATATATGTCCGTTTTGTTAGTTATGTTTCTTTTCTTTTCATTTCTTTATTAAGTTAATTTAGACAAATGTTTGGAGCATAAAAAAAAAAAAAAAAATGACGACCAAGCAGCCGAGCCGACAGCGAGTAAAACATGTTTGATCAATTTAGCCTCTCAAATCAACGCTAATACTTTACTTGGCTACAATAAAATCCATAGATATAAAACACTTCAAGCATATCACACAGACAGTTAGTTTACAGTAATGTTTATTTATTAAACCATGTGAGTCAATTTTTTTGAAATACTGAGGCAGGCTCAGGCTGCTCGCAACAGCGCTAGCAAACGAAATGAGCAATAGCCAATCTAAACAAATTAAATTAAATAAATCAAAAACAAACTTGCAGGTTATCTTACCTCAAAAATGCACCACAGAACATGGCCATTCTTTTTTCCAGTAGTTTCCAACAGTTAAACGAAAATAAAGTCCAATCAAACGAAAAGTTAGAACAGTCTCTTACAGAGCATCATGGAAAAAAAGAATAGCATCCACAGTGGAAGATTTTAACCCAGTCCTCTCTTCAATCACTCTGCGATTTTTCTCTTAATATTCTCCATTATTTGCACGAGGTGAATCGTTGGTTGCGCTGACGGGAAACCTTCTGTGTGTGTGCATGTGTGCGTGTGTGCGACTGTCATGTCAATCATATGTCAGTGTAATTATAAGATTATGAAAGTTATGAGGTTATTAAATGTCTTTCTATGTTTGTTTTTCTATCGTAGATGTCAACTTCTCATATTTTTTTAATTAATGTCTAAAAATATAAAAAGAAGGATAACCCAAAAAAGGCCCGAGGCCCGGCCCGCATGTAAACTATGACGTGAAAATTGGCCCGAAGCCCGGCCCTAGGGGCGTAAAAAAGTCAGGGCCCGTCGGGCTCGGGCTGAAATGCAGGGCTTTAGTACCAGTCACTCGGGCTTGCCATCAAACCTTTACCCCGTGGTCGAACCTCTTCTTTCTACAGGCCGGAGTGCCTTTAGAACGAGTGTCCAGGCATGTTGTTGTATCAACAGATGCCTCAGCCACGGGTTGGGGTTCCATGTGCAATAGACATACTTCCGCGGGCTCCTGGACAGGACCCCAGCACCTTTGGCATGTAAATTGCCTCGAGTTGCTGGCAGTACGCTTAGCTCTGCACCGTTTTCGGACGTTGCTCAAGGACAAGTGTAACGGAGGCCACTAGAGGCTGCAGTCTTTAGCCTCCTTGTTAGAGCGCCTGACTCTCATGCCGGAGACCCGGGTTCGAGACCCGCACGGAGAGGGGTGTGAAGGACCCGGTGAGAGGGGTTACACAAGCACGTACTAGTCAGTTTAGACAAAACGGCGACAGTAGTGTACATCAACCATCAGGGTGGTCTACGCTCCCGCCATATGTTGCAACTCGCCTGCCATCTCTTGTTATGGAGTCACAAGCGTCTGAGGTCGCTTCGTGCCATTTACATTCCGGGCGAGCTCAACTGTGCAGCTGACGAGCTCTCACGACAATGCTCATGTCCCGGGGAATGGAGACTCCATCCCCAGACAATTCAGGTGATTTGGGAACAGTTTGGTGACGCACAGGTAGATCTGTTTGCCTCCCCAGACACTTCTCATTGCCGCTGGTTTTATTCCTTGACCGAGGGGACCCTCTGCACGGACGCACTAGCGCACAGCTGGCCGTGGGGCCTCCGCAAATATGCGTCTCCCCCAGTGAGCCTTCTCACACAAATCTTGTGCAAGATCATGGAAAACGAGGAGCAGGTCCTTTTGGTTGCGCCTCATTGGCCCAGCCGGACTTGGTTCTCTGAACTGGTGCTTCTCGCTACAGCCCCTCCCTGGCCAATCCCTCTGAGGAAGGACCTCCTTTCTCAGAGACGGGGCACCCTCTGGCACCCGCTTCCCGATCTGTGGAACCTGCATGTGTGGGTTCTGGACGGGACGCAGAAGGTTTGAGTACCCTACCACCTCAGGTGTTGGCTACCATCACTTCAGCTAGAGCCTTGTCCATGAGACACGCCTACGCTCTGAAGTGGAACCTCTTCGTCACCTGGTGTACTTTTCGCCGTGAAGATCCCAGAAAATGCCAGATCGGGTCTGTGCTCTCCTTCCTCTAAGAAGGGTTGGAACGAAGGCTGTCTCCTGTGCGATCTCTGTACACCACGACCTTGTGGAGTCAAAAACGGTAGGACAGCATAACCTGGTCGCCAGGTTCCTACTCATGCCCTCTTGGGACCTCGCAGTGGTACTATCTGCGATGCAGAGAGCTCCCTTCGAGCCATTGCAATCAGTCGAGCTTAAATACCTTTCTATGAAGGTGGCGCTCCTGGAGATTCTACAGTCTCCGAGTGGAGCCAGTGTCCTCCCGTGTACTCGCTTCCAGTAACTAAGACCTGCGCGGTGTCATCGCTTGCTTCGCCATTCCACTCCATGGACTGGATACTTGCGTTATTTACTCAGGTGAGCTCTCTGTGAAGCCCTGGGCTCCTCCAGCACTGTTATGTCGACACCTGAGTGCATGCCTGTGGCAGCCCTCATGTCAGGCTAGGTGCCTCCATGTGCATGATTCCCCCGTTGGGTAACCCCCACACGTGTATTTCCATGGTAAGTCTCTTGAGCATGTGTCTTTCCCTTGGCAAGTCCACCTTACCACCCCTGGGGTTGAAACTTTCACCCTGCGGGCTCAGTGTTTTCCGTGTATTCTGTAAGACCTCCCTACGGGCAGGCATTGTGTTGCATATTTCCATGGGGATATGCGTCCCAGTGTACCTTGGTATTCCTGCATTAAGCCTAGTCCTTCATCAGTGCTAGTCGCATGACAGGGAGCTCAGACTTGCGGAGGGCACTGGAAGACAGCCGCTGTGGTGTGATTAAATAGGGACCCCCATTTCGTCAGTCACTAACATAACTCGTAGCGACTGACTGAAAGGGAACGTCTCGGTTACGTCTGTAACTCTCGTTCCCTGAAGGAGGGAACGGAGACATTACGTCCACCTGCCACAACCGCTGTACCGTTGGAACAGCCGGACGTTCAGTCTAGGTTCCTCAGCAGGTAACATAATGCGAGATTGCATGCGCAGCTCCTTTTATACCCACGAGGTGGGGCGGAGTTGCGCTATGCAAATTCCGCAGACCTATGTCATTGTTTTGCCATTGGCTCATTTTGTAGAACTCGAAGGTGATAGGCTTCTAAGCGAAATCCCCATTTCGTCGGCCACTGACATAACGTCTCCGTTCCTTCCTTCAGGGAACAAGGGATACATACGTAACCGAGACGTTCTCTCGACTGTGAGGCGACTCAAGCAAAAATAGATGTTCCATTACAGATGGAGGAGTGGAAAGTAGTGGAGGCTTAGGTGAGGGAAAATGGCAAGAAAGAAGAAGAAAAAGAATGACTGCAAAGCAGACGTGAATCTGACAGTAATGGTAGTTGACAGACGTGAGTTCATGGCAGGTTCGTGATGACATCACTGGCTAAATTGAGAAAGTTTTTTGTCTCACCAAACACATGTAGATGTACATGTAATACCAATGTTGAACTGTAAACTAGGGTGAATTCAGGGTGATTGGGAAACTTTTTGCCATTGAGGTGATTTGGAAAAAATGTCCCTATCAACCTGAATTCACCCCTTCTTTTTGTGAAGAAAATGTGAGTGGTGTTTGCCCACACAAAAACTCAACCATATGATGCCACGCTGTTGCTAGAGTGTATTTGTGGTTACTTGAACAGAGTGATTTATTTGAACGTTGCTAGAGTGTTGCCAGGTGGCTCTCTGCTCAAAAGACTAGCTTAGACCAGCATACATTTCCAGTCTAGTTTCTAATCTAGCTGGTGGATGCTTGTTTCCAGCAAAAAATAAAACTTATGGTCAACCATCATGGTATTTCTGGTGAAGCTGGTTGAGGTATTTCAGGCTCAGCAGAAACCCGGACAGGACATTAATATCCAGAACACATCAGATGCGGGTGATGACCAGCGTTTTTCAATGGATTTGCAAATCAAAAGAGCTCTCTAAAAATATTCTGGACCCTTTGGATCTCTTTCAGTGCTTATTATGGAATTCTTTCACTCATCCATCAGGAGAAAACCACCTCTAATGTTGCAAAATTTTATGGGTGACAAAGTGAGAACTTTGTCTGTGTACATGAGGGATAAACCTTCATTTTACACTTATTGGGGGGTAACAATACACAAAAATGAATGGTTAGGTAAATACTTTGGTTTTGAAGTAATATTTGGTATGTTTTCTGTATGCGGGGGGGGGGGGACAAAACATACAATACTGTCAATACAGCTGCAACACACTCTTCGTACTGTATTTTTTTAAACACTTTTTGTAATACTGGTTGAAATCCTTTTCATATCTTGAGAGCAATCAATAATAGAAGTGGTCTAAATAAAAAAATACATATCTTTAAGGACCAAAAAATGTTAGTCCAATCGTTGCATTCGGTCCGATACGATGTCCTACCCACCTAGGTGGTACAAGTAAGAGCTCTGTAAGTTCTTTACGCTCATTATTATTGTGTGCTTTGAGAAATTAGGTAATTTAATGCCATCTTTTGGGACGCTTTGCAGACTCTGCTGTGTGTTCATGTGTTTTGAAGGAGGCGTAGCTTAGGAGCGCTGTGAAGGGAGGGTGGGATTGTGTGCTTTCAAAGCTAACTTACTTTTACTAAAATCTCCAAAATTGCCTACCCTACCTCTAAAGCCCGGGACACACCAAGCCGATGTCAAATTACTAGCGGCGACCAAAGCTGACTGTGTTGTCGCCTCTCATTTGCCAAAAAGCTGCTGATAACTGTCTATATCAGCGGGCATCAATACTCTATTTGTGTCATTCAAGAAGAGAAACCGGAACTAGGACTGCAGATATAAATACAAAACATGACAAAGCAGTGCTTGCTTATCATTTTGAATGTCAATCATGCTGATCCCTTTCTTCATTCCAGTCAGCTCATGTTATTATAAAAATATTTGTGCATTCGAAAGGTCAGGTAAGATGACGAACAGCCTTCTGTCTGTGCCGTCTTGACTTCTTTTCTCGCTTTCATTACTTTCACTTTCACTCTAGAGCACTGACTCGTTCGTGAAGCTGAACAGCCAATCAGAGTTCTCTCTCTCACAGAAGGCCCGAAGCCCATTCAACATGCTGAATTGGCCGGAAAAAAACCTGATGGCGTCCGACTAGAGCCAACGGTGCGGTACAGAGCGGCAACCTTCCTGTCTCTCTCTTGAATCCAACACAGAAGTGACTTAAACTGCAATTCATCGACTGGCCATTAGAGACAGGCTGCAAAAGAGAGTCAATCCCATAGACCCCCATATTAAAATGCACAATTTTACAGCAGAAAAAAAATGTTTTTACAGCCTGGTGCAAAAAGTGGTTTTGGTCTATATAGCTAATTTTGCCCTTAATGACAACTGTGAGGGGGGTGAATTTTTTTATAACTCATCCATTTAAATTATATTAAGTCTTAAAGTTCTGCATAATTAGGGGCGTGGCCACTTGAGTGACAGATGGATTGCCACTGATGTCACTACTAGCCGTTTGTCTGCTGTCTGTTAGCGTCACGTCACCTCAGCTAATCCGCCTCGCTGCTTGTTTTCGTTTATCTGGGAGTGACGCGCTGCCAAGATGGCGACCCACTTTGGGCTTCAAAAACACTCTTCAGAAACCTATGGGTGATATCACGGACACTATGTCCATATTTTTTTACAGTCTATGTGTGGAACACACTGGTCACTCAAAAATGGCCCGAAATTCCCTTGGTGCATCCCGGACTTGCTTGCTGTCAGAATGAACCTTTATGCAAAATGTAAAATACTCATGTGAATTTCTAACATTTACAGATAAGGAGACAACCATAAGATGTAGGCTTAAGTTAAGACTACGCTGCATTTGTTCGGTAAACGTGTGCTGAACCAAAAATCAGAAACAGAATGCGTGCACCGCTCACCCCTGCGCTTACATTAGTGTATGGGACTGTGTGTGAGCACATGGCCTTGTGTCAACATGCATGCATGAAGTAATTAACGTTTTGTGTGTGTTTCCATGGCACTGGAAATGTATAAATGACTTCACATTTGGGCGTCTGCACAATGAATGTGCTCTTTCATTGGTTAGGATGTGAGCTTAACTTTATAACCCAAAACTGAAAACTCTCTCTCTCTCTCCATTTCTATCTCATTTTCTCCTCTTGTTCTTGCCAGGTCCATTTAAACGCAGCACAGTGTGCTCTTTGTGTGTTTGCCCCGACTGTGCTTTTGGACTTTTGAGTATGACACACGTTTACATTCTGCTTAAAGTCTTTGTCTATGTCTGCTTGTGTATTGTTGTCGGTGTGTTGATGCATATGCCAACAGACAGACAGACAGACAGACAGACAGACAGGCAGGCAGACACACACACACACACACACACACACACTCACACACACACACACATACACACACACACACACACACACACACACACACACACACACACACACACACACATGCACACACAGAACTTCACATGACATCAATCTGTGTGGACTGTGCAGTGATCTCATTACAGACAACTTGCTGTTGATTAAAGCCTACTGTGTCTCTCTCTCACACACACACACACACACACACACTTTTCCTCCTTCAGCCTGAGGCTCACTCCATACTGCGGTTTCTCCTCCGCTTGCTTCCAAACGGGGCCCCATTTTATGTTCTCTAAAAACTCACTCAACCGTACTTTCTTTTTTTATGTTATTTTCCTTACTTCGTTGCTCTCATGCCCTTATATATTTATTTTACTGATCTGTATAGATCTGATATATATATATATATTCTTTAATTTCATAGTTATGCCGCAAGAAATCTTTTTACTTATGATGATGTGTCCAGGAAAGCTTCTGTCATGCCCAGTTAATTCACTCTGCAAACTAGCAGGCACTGTATATGCAGAGGTCCAAACGCCTGAGACCGCTTTGAAGAAGAAGAAAAAACTAAACCTAGAAATAAAAAGAATAGTTTTGATTTTTAAAGGTAACACAAATACATTTTTTAATGTAAAATAAATAAGAAATATTTATGATTTATTGACACAAGATGGGAGTTTGACATCTATACTCCTTCTAAAACTAGTATTATGTATGTAGATTTGAAGATCATATATTGTTCAAATGACAACACGGAACACTTAATTCGACATTCAAGAAATTCATGAAACTGAAAGAAATTCAGTCACAGCATATACAATACAGTGAGGAAAATAAGTATTTGAACACCCTGCTATTTTGCAAGTTCTCCCACTTAGAAATCATGGAGGGGTCTGAAATTGTCATCGTAGGTGCATGTCCACTGTGAGAGACATAATCTAAAAAAAAAAATCCAGAAATCACTTTGTATGATTTTTTAACTATTTATTTGTATGATACAGCTGCAAATAAGTATTTGAACACCTGAGAAAATCAATGTTAATATTTGGTACAGTAGCCTTTGTTTGCAATTACAGAGGTCAAACGTTTCCTGTAGTTTTTCACCAGGTTTGCACACACTGCAGGAGGGATTTTGGCCCACTCCTCCACACAGATCTTCTCTAGATCAGTCAGGTTTCTGGGCTGTCGCTGAGAAACACAGAGTTTGAGCTCCTTCCAAAGATTCTCTATTGGGTTTAGGTCTGGAGACTGGCTAGGCCACGCCAGAACCTTGATATGCTTCTAACAGAGCCACTCCTTGGTTATCCTGGCTGTGTGCTTCGGGTCATTGTCATGTTGGAAGGCCCAGCCTCGACCCATCTTCAATGCTCTAACTGAGGGAAGGAGGTTGTTCCCCAAAATCTCGCAATACATGGCCCCGGTCATCCTCTCCTTAATACAGTGCAGTCGCCCTGTCCCATGTGCAGAAAAACACCCCCAAAGCATGATGCTACCACCCCCATGCTTCACAGTAGGGATGGTGTTCTTTGGAAAAAGTCCCATCATTCTTCTTCCTCCAAACACGTTTAGTGGAATTATGACCAAAAAGTTCTATTTTGGTCTCATCTGACCACATGACTTTCTCCCATGACTCCTCTGGATCATCCAAATGGTCATTGGCAAACTTAAGACGGGCCTTGACATGTGCTGGTTTAAGCAGGGGAACCTTCCGTGCCATGCATGATTTCGAACCATGATGTCTTAGTGTATTACCAACAGTAACCTTGGAAACGGTGGTCCCAGCTCTTTTCAGGTCATTGACCAGCTCCTCCCGTGTAGTTCTGGGCTGATTTATCACCTTTCTTAGGATCATTGAGACCCCACGAGGTGAGATCTTGCATGGAGCCCCAGTCCGAGGGAGATTGACAGTCATGTTTAGCTTCTTCCATTTTCTAATGATTGCTCCAACAGTGGACCTTTTTTCACCAAGCTGCTTGGCAATTTCCCCATAGCCCTTTCCAGCCTTGTGGAGGTGTACAATTTTGTCTCTAGTGTCTTTGGACAGCTCTTTGGTCTTGGCCATGTTAGTAGTTGGATTCTTACTGATTGTATGGGGTGGACAGGTGTCTTTATGCAGCTAACGACCTCAAACAGGTGCATCTAATTTAGGATAATAAATGGAGTGGAGGTGGACATTTTAAAGGCAGACTAACAGGTCGTTGAGGGTCAGAATTCTAGCTGATAGACAGGTGTTCAAATACTTATTTGCAGCTGTATCATACAAATAAATAGTTAAAAAATCATATATTGTGATCTCTGGATTTTTTTTTTTTTAGATTATGTCTCTCACAGTGGACATGCAGCTACGATGACAATTTCAGACCCCTCCATGATTTCCAAGTGGGAGAACTTGCAAAATAGCAGGGTGTTCAAATACTTATTTTCCTCACTGTATATATGTTCCCTTGTACAGACATTATCTGCATATGTACATTTTAATTTAAAACCATGTTGATTAAAAATGGTTCACTGACACATTATTTGTTTACTGCACATGTACAGTATAATGGAATTTTTTTTAGAAAAATGACAAATAGAAGCACAATCACTAGTAGTTTACTCCACTATATTTTCCTCTTTCATTGGCAAGAAAACCAACCTAAGATCGTACACATTTACGCTCACTGCTCTGTTTCTCTGCACACTTCTTTGACACAACACTAACAGGTCTGACCTCTGACCTCTAATACTGCTGCCTCAACCTTTCAAACACTGAACACACGCATACACAGTTACAAATGATTTCATTTTCATTGGTCACTCACATCTATTTCCTTTGATCTATTACCTTTTGTTCTGCTCTAATCGACCATGTAAGCGATTTGCACATGCAAACCATAGCCACCTTTTTAGATGTTTTAGACTGACAGAATATGCAAAGTTGAGGGAAAAGATCAAACGCTGTTTCTAACATGCAGTCTTCATGACTACTTTTTTATTTTACTCTATTCTTTTCTCTCCCTCATTCAAGCAACACACTTTTAGACTTACCAGCACTTTTCAGTTTTATATAAAGCTACTGTATCTCTTCATTCTCCCAGGTTTATGTTATTATAATAGGCATGATAGGTCATGTCTAACAGCACAGTGGTCACAGTAGTTCTCAAATCCGAACATTTTGTTTAGCCTTGTTCAGACTAATCAGTCCAAATTCGATTTTTGTGCAATTGGAATCCAAACAAATTTAGCAAGTGGGAACAGCAAAAAATATCACGTGAAATTCAATATTTACAAATCTATTTCAAACTACCTTCATATGTTCAAATCAGATTTCTGGAAATGTGCTTCAGTCTGACCGCTCTAATCGGATTTTGCTTAGCTTTTCTCATGCCATGTAAACGTTGCTGTAGAAAACATGCTGAAAGTCATTGCAATTAGAAGGTTGTGTTGTTGTGAAGTGCATTTCGAGCAGAAAATCACTGCCAGTCGGCTTAGCATACACGTCTCTTTGAATCTTGAGACCAGTGAGACGGTAATAAACCTGCTCAAGCCAGCCTACGGTCTGCCAATACAGTGTCGTTGCCATAGAAATCATGAAAATGATGAATGAAAAATGGAAAATGAACGACCGCCACGGCACACACAAATCGGACACAGTGTGGACAGTCACTCATTTAAATCAGATTCTAATCGGATACACAAATATTTGGACTGACAGTGTGAACGTAGCCTATGTCTTTCTTATCTGACACACCTCTAACGAGCTGATGATTGATAACCAATACTAGCAAGTACAATATATATATAACATTCTATAGAAAATGCACTGCCTTAAAATGCAATGCTGAAATCAATCATCTAACCAGCCACACAATCTAAAAAGTCTGAAGAGGAAAAAGGAGACAACACCAACTCATGATCAGCCTTACAAGGATATGAAAGTCATCGGTCTTTGAAACTTCTGTCAAACTGAAAAGGTTCCAGATGCTTAAATAATATAAAAGACTTCATACTTGTGTATCATATGCAAACAAGTAATTGTGTTAGTTAAGAATTAATTTTGGTACTGTAATTGCATGTGTGGGTTATAAGTAGGTATGCAAAAAAAAAAAACCTGTGTTAAACCTGATTAGGATCAGATTTGAGAACCACTGCCCTAGACAACAATCCATTACTACGTGCTGCTGAATGACAATAACCTTCAACCAAAGTTGCCTTCTGAAGACCAGAAATCCAGAGCTAGTCCTCCAGAGAGCAGAAATCAAGATCTAGTCCTCCAGAGAGCAGAAATCAAGATCTAGTCCTCCAGAGAGCAGAAATCAAGAGAGCAGAAATCAAGAGCTAGTCCTCCAGAAAGCAGAAAACAAGAGCTAGTCCTCCAGAGAGCAGAAATCAAGAGCTAGTCCTCCAGAGAGCAGAAATCAAGAGCTAGTCCTCCAGAGAGCAGAAATACAGAGCTAGTACTCCAGAGAGCAGAAATCAAGAGTTAGGGCCAATCTCATTTCTCTGTCTTACCCCTTCCCCTTTCCCTACCCCTACCCCTTTGTCTGCGTCTTCCCCTTGCCCCTCGATACCGAGTGAAGGGGGGTAGGGGGAAGAACGCTTCTCTAAGAAATGAGACACCACTCGATTACCGTTTGCGTCATCTTCCCTTTCCGCTAGCTGGCTGCTACGTCAACAGAGGCGATACGCGTTGACATAAACAAACGAAGATGCCGTCGTCTCGGGTTGTGATATCGATTGCCTGGTCTCCCTTTATCTTTGCACGCTTGTGTGCCATCAGTCAAAGACATTGTTTCATTGTATTTAACGGCGGCACCGGCGACACCATAAGCAAAACATTAGCAAACGGCAAATAGCGCATACCTGCTAGCTAGCGGTTAACTAGTGATTCAAAACAAAAACATTACAATTAAAACCGCTTGAACGTTTTATTAAAGGTATCATAAAACACAAGTGTCATTAAACTGCTGAAAATACATACATTTGTGCGACTCCTGAGAAATTCCCACCCCTCTCTTTCAAGTGTGGTCCTCCGCAGACTTCGTTTCAAGGGTTATGTAGCCCTACGCCTTGGCCCTAGCCCTTAATCAAAATGAGAATTGGGACACCACTTCCCCTCACATGTACGTGCAAAACCGAGGGGAAGGGGTAAGAGTAAGGGGTAAGACAGAGAAATGAGACCCAGCCTTAGTCCTCCAGAGAGTAGAAATCAAGATCTAGGCCTCCAGAGAGCAGACATCAAGAGCTAGTCCTCCAGGGCAGAAATCAAGAGCTAGTCCTGAGAGCAGAAATCAAGATCTAGTCCTCCAGAGAGCAGAAATCAAGAGCTAGTCCTCTAGAGAGCAGAAATCAAGAGCTAGTCCTCCAGAGACCAGAAATCAAGAGCTAGTCCTCCAGAGAGCAGAAATCAAGATCTAGTCCTCTAGAGAGCAGAAATCAAGAGCTAGTCCTCCAGAGACCAGAAATCAAGAGCTAGTCCTCCAGAAATCAGAAATCAAGAGCTAGTCCTCCAGAAATCAGAAATCAAGATCTAGTCCTCCAGAGAGCAGAAATCAAGAGCTAGTCCTCCAGAAATTAGAAATCAAGATCTAGTCCTCCAGAGAGCAGAAATCAAGAGCTAGTCCTCCAGAGAGCAGAAATCAAGAGCTAGTCCTCCAGAGAGCAGAAATACAGAGCTAGTCCTCCAGAGAGCAAAAATCAAGAGCTAGTCCTCCAGAGAGCAGAAATCAAGAGCTAGTCCTCCAGAGAGCAGAAATCAAGAGCTAGTCCTCCAGAGAGCAAAAATCAAGAGCTAGTCCTCCAGAGAGCAGAAATCAAGAGCTAGTCCTCCAGAGAGCAGAAATACAGAGCTAGTCCTCCAGAGAGCAGAAATCAGGAGTTAGTCCTCCAGAGAACAGAAATCAAGAGCTAGTCCTCCAGAGAGCAGAAATACAGAGCTAGTCCTCCAGAGAGCAAAAATCAAGAGCTAGTCCTCCAGAGAGCAGAAATCAAGAGCTAGTCCTCCAGAGAGCAGAAATACAGAGCTAGTCCTCCAGAGAGCAAAAATCAAGAGCTAGTCCTCCAGAGAGCAGAAATCAAGAGCTAGTCCTCCAGAGAGCAGAAATACAGAGCTAGTCCTCCAGAGAGCAGAAATCAAGAGTTAGTCCTCCAGAGAACAGAAATCAAGAGCTAGTCCTCCAGAGAGCAGAAATCAAGATCTAGGCCTCCAGAGAGCAGAAATCAAGAGCTAGTCCTCCAGGGCAGAAATTAAAGTGTAAGTTGCAGGTTAACCACCACAGCCAATTAATGTGTACATTAAAGTGCTCTATATGTATATATTTAATTATTTCTGTCTTAAAATGCGTTAAAATAACATTTATTAGGGTTTCTTCAAACGTAGCGTGTTTTTCAGTTACTGGGTGATGACGTCACAAGAGGAACTCGCAACCCATACTCTGCTAGATTCCTACTGTATTATGGCTATTTGGAGAACGACTGAGGATGTGGGAAACCATCAAATTCTTTATGGACCACAGCCCTACAATTTTTAACTGGTCAGGCGTGAGAGAGGGGAGCCATGGCACTCAAAGAGTTATTAATGCTTGGTGTGAGGAGAATGAGTGGAGGGTTAGCCAGGTGTCCCGGTGAGTAACGTTAGCTACGTTAGAGCAAGTCTAGCCTGGTGCAAACTTAACCCGGATAATATAACAGAACAAGCAAGTCTTTTCAAAATATTGCCGTCATGTAGAATAGCAAGGAGGGACAACGACTGAAGACATTATTTACTTACAGTAACGTTAAGTCAGTCCAAATCAGAGCTGCACGTTAGAGATGCACGTCAGGCGCAATCGCTAGTCTCATCGACGCCTCAAACGTCATGTAATACCCTTCCTCAGTCCACGCGTTATCAATTTCTCACGATTTAATTAGCGATGTTTATTGTCAGAAAAGAAAAAGAGAGATCGATGTTTAGTGGAGCAGCTCGACCCGCGACCGGCTGATCTGACGTGCCTGAACCCGTTTGTTTTGCGAATAGCTTATTCTCATTTCAGGCAGGATCACGGTCCCCTTGAAGTCAGCACACACGAGTATGTTAACAGTTGAGTTATTTTATCCATAATTTTTTTATCAAATAAAACATACAACCAACTTGTCTGTAGTTATGTAAGGCATCTATAGCTATGACTATGCCGGTAACTCTACTAGTGAGTTCCTCTTGTGACGTCACGCTCCATCTAGTGGAAGGGAGCGGGAGCGGTTAAAACCACTGTTAAAAGTGCCAACTTTTCATATTATATCAGCATTTTGGTATAAAAAACAATGGTGGGCAGTTCTTATCTTTATGTTTAATAAACACATTGCATTATCTTCGTGAAAAATTTAACCTGCAACTTACACTTTAAGAGCTAGTCCTGAGAGCAGAAATCAAGATCTAGTCCTCCAGAGAGCAGAGATCAAGAGCTAGTCCTCTAAAGAGCAGAAATCAAGAGCTAGTCCTCCAGAGACCAGAAATCAAGAGCTAGTCCTCCAGAGACCAGAAATCAAGAGCTAATCCTCCAGAAAACAGAAATCAAGATCTAGTCCTCCAGAGAGCAGAAATCAAGAGCTAGTCCTCTAGAGAGCAGAAATCAAGAGCTAGTCCTCCAGAGAGCAGAAATACAGAGCTAGTCCTCCAGAGAGCAAAAATCAAGAGCTAGTCCTCCAGAGAGCAGAAATCAAGAGCTAGTCCTCTAGAGAGCAGAAATCAAGACCTAGTCCTCCAGAGACCAGAAATCAAGAGCTAGTCCTCCAGAGACCAGAAATCAAGAGCTTGTCCTCCAGAAATCAGAAATCAAGATCTAGTCCTCCAGAGAGCAGAAATCAAGAGCTAGTCCTCCAGAGAGCAGAAATCAAGAGCTAGTCCTCCAGAGCAGAAATCAAGAGCTAGTCCTCCAGAGACCAGAAATCAAGAGCTTGTCCTCCAGAAATCAGAAATCAAGATCTAGTCCTCCAGAGAGCAGAAATCAAGATCTAGTCCTCCAGAGAGCAGAAATCAAGAGCTAGTCCTCCAGAGCAGAAATCAAGAGCTAGTCCTCCAGAGAGCAGAAATACAGAGCTAGTCCTCCAGAGAGCAAAAATCAAGAGCTAGTCCTCCAGAGAGCAGAAATCAAGAGCTAGTCCTCCAGAGAGCAGAAATCAAGAGCTAGTCCTCCAGAGAGCAGAAATCAAGATCTAGTCCTCCAGAGAGCAGAAATCAAGAGCTAGTCCTCCAGAAATAAGAAATCAAGATCTAGTCCTCCAGAGAGCAGAAATCAAGAGCTAGTCCTCCAGAGCAGAAATCAAGAGCTAGTCCTCCAGAGAGCAGAAATATGGAGATAGTCCTCCAGAGAGCAAAAATCAAGAGCTAGTCCTCCAGAGACCAGAAATCAAGAGCTAGTCCTCCAGAGAGCAGAAATCCAGATCTAGTCCTCCAGAGACCAGAAATCAAGAGCTAGGCTGTTTCTCAATTCCAAGAACGCAGAGAACGGACTTGTGTTCTCGTGGAGACCGGTCTTGCCAAGCTTCCTTGGAAGAACGAACTCGGAACCGGCCGCAATGACTTCTGGGACACCAGGCGAGTACTAGCTCAAGTCTGCATTCGATGCATCCTCGGTATCAAGAACACATCCGGGTTCTTTCATGCGTCCTCTGTACTTGCGTTCTTGAGAATTGGGTCTGAACTTCGACGGTTATGATGACGTAAAACGAGAACACAAGGACGCAAGATCGCTGAAGAACGCATATTGAGAAACACCCCTAGTCCTCCAGAGAGCAGAAATCAAGAGCTAGTCCTCTAGAGAGCAGAAATCAAGACCTAGTCCTCCAGAGACCAGAAATCAAGAGCTAGTCCTCCAGAGACCAGAAATCAAGAGCTTGTCCTCCAGAAATCAGAAATCAAGATCTAGTCCTCCAGAGAGCATAAATCAAGAGCTAGTCATGCAGAGAGCAGAAATCAATATCTAGTCCTCCAGAGAGCAGAAAAACAGAGCTAGTCCTCCAGAGAGCAGAAATCAAGAACTAGTCCTCCAGAGAGCAGAAATCAAGAGCTAGTCCTCCAGAGAGCAAAAATCAAGAGCTAGTCCTCCAGAGAGCAGAAATCAAAGGTCAGTCTTCTTAAAAACAAAACAAAAAAAACATCTGTGGAGGCAAGTGTTTGTGATGATGACATAAAGGTAATTTATGCATGTTTGTGTGTGTGATTGCATGTTTATGACCCTTCATTGCTGGTTTAGGACACCCAATTTTTATAAAACATCTGTGAAATGCAACAGCAAGGAATAAAAAAACGGTTCACAGCAAAATATTTTATTCTCCTTCATGTCATTCCAAAAGCATGACTTCATGTCATCTGTGGCACACTAAAAATCTGAAGAATTGTTCTGCGGTCTCTTGCATGGTTGTTTGACTTTCAAGATTCAAAAAGGATGCAGAACTCCATAAAAGTAACATAAAAATTGTCCTTAGGCTACATGTCACAAAATCTGCTCCAAGACACGAGAGTAGAGGATCCAAATGCAGCTTTTAATAAGGAAGGTCGTACAGGCAGGCTCAAACAGGGCAGACAGAGCAATGTAGATCAAACAGCAAGGGTAATCCAGATAACAGGCAGAATTCAGGGCAGGCAGCAATAATCAAAAGTCCAAGAACAGTCCAAGTCAGGCCAGGCAGATAACAATCATACAAATGAGGAAACAGTCCAAGATCAAAAACCAGATAAACAAAACACAGGATAAACGCTCAGAAATGCAGGGTGACACAAACAAGACTTCGCAGGGAATGATGAGGTGAACCAGGCTTATATGGGGTGAACTAAACAATATAATGAGACACAGGTGAATGTGATAATCAGGGATGATGAGTCCGGGCAGGGAATTATGGGAAATGTAGTTGTGAGTGAATAATGATAGTCTGATGTGGAGTGCCCTCTGGTGGCACTCAAGGGCACTCCAGCTGGTGACGTTACACTACAATTGTGCCATATTACAAGTCCTCTGAATAAATACAAGCTTTGTGTAAAGAACAGAACAAAACTTAAGTCTGTGAATGGATCAAATAATTAATTGAAAAGAAATGACTCAAAAGAAGAATTTGTTCATGAAATTTTGCATCAACTCTGATGAACAAGCTATAGTGGATGTTATGTTGTCCAGTGAATGATTTACATAAGCTATTATGGTTCATTTATGCTCGAAAACCTCAGTCCCCAGTAACTGTATTTGGATGGAAAAGATCAACACATTTTAAAATTTTCCTTTTGTGTTCCACATAGACGTCACACATGTTTGGGAAAACATGAAAGAATTTATATTTTGGGTGAACTACACTCTTAAAGATAAAGATTCTTTATTGGCATCGATGCCTAGAACTTTCATTCAACAAAATTAAATGTTTTGTTTTTTTTTATAGTGAAAAAATGTTCTTTAGATTTTAAAAATGTTCTTCACACTAATAATAATAATAATAAAAAAAAAGGGTTTTATTAAAGGTTCTTTGATGAACCAAAATTGGTTCTTTTTATACACTATAACCAGAATAAGTTGGCAAAACTTAAGAAATTTAAAAGTCTTAGTAAGCAGGACTTGCAGATTTTTATTTTGAACTCATACATTTTATTTGCTTAACTTGAAAATTTTTGAGTAAGCTAATTAATGCCTTTAATACGGTGGCCGGGAGAGCTCAACGCGCAGCAACTGAAGAAAACACATGCAAATAGAAAAAAACACCCGCAAATTAAGAAAACATCTTCATCAGTTTCAGCTTCATCACACATGTGTGCTCCAAATACTCACAACACAACCAAATACAGAAACACACTGCACATAACACAGACCACAACAGGTTTCCAGGGGAACCAAATAAGTGACGAACCCGGCTGGGACGTGCTTATTGCTCGTGAGCATCCCTATGCCCTGCTCCCTTCGAAGGGCAGAGCCCTTGTAGTGGGCACTTTGGAGTGAGCAGAGCACTCCTGTGGCATTATGTTTTTTTTTTTTTTACAAAAAAGCTTTTAAAATATGTGTTATATATCTGTGTGTGAGTGTCTCAACTTTAAAACTTTGGACCCTACATTACCTAACATTTCTTATGAAATTTTTCTTTATGAAAATTTAAACATAACATGAAAACATTTGTACAGTGTAACTGATGTGTAGATTAAGATGTGTAATCTTTTTTATTTATTTATTTATTTATTTATTTATTTATTTTAGTTTTCAGCTCATTGTGCTTTTCTCATTTGTATTCTGATGACATTGAACATATTGTTAATACATTTTGTATATTGTATACAAGTTGTTAGTTTTCTTCAGTTGCAGCGCGTTGAGCTCTCTCGGCCACCGTACTTTAACTTAAAATTGTCATTTAATCTCAATTGAAATATTTGTATTAGTGAAAACTTGGCTAGCTTTAACTAGTTAATTCAAAACATCAGCCGCGGCTAGTTTGTGTGGGCCAAATATTCATCCAAACATACCTCTATGCTACACTCAATTAATAATACATTATAAATGTGTTCAGCATTCGGCAACAAATATTTTTCGGATTTTCTAGACTATTTTAATTCGTAAAGTGAGCAGGATATATTTAAATGAAGCGCATTCGACAGGCAATTTACTCTTATTACAGTATAATGGTACTAAGAAGGCAGCCGGTCTCGGAGACCTCCCCAGCTCTACAGCGCCCCACACATTTCCATTGCAAATCTGTGGTGAAAAATGGAACTGCAGGAACCGTAGCGCGCTCTATTTCAGAGCCGTTAGGGCAGATTTCAGGCTGCCCGTCCCGCTTATTTTCACTAAACTAAACCTCGCTCTAGACCAAGACGACATCAGTCCGCTTCAGATATGTTTCTTCATCAGGTCAGTAACTAGTTGGCATGTCTGTCTGTTCTTCCTATGTATGTGGACTGTGGAGTAGTGTATAAAATTAATGAAAGTAGCTATAAAGCCTAACGTCATGTGAATCGGCCACTAGCCTTTATATACAGTAGTTCTGTTGTGTTTATTTTATAGACACTTGTTTTCCTCACTGGATTTCCTACACAACTCGCAATATTCTAAAACAACATTAGGACGCAATAAAAATAGCTACTACATGAAAGCAATTTTAGGCCCCGTCCACACTACTGCGTTTTAGTTTAAAAACGGAGACCTTTTGCAACGTTTGCACCTCCCGTCCACACTAAAACGGCAAAAACGGAGACCCAAAACGGAGAAGTTTAGAAACGCTGCCGACCCGTTTTTCGTTTTGAATCTCCGGAGGGCGTTTTAGTGTGGACGGGTCAAAACGGAGGACTTTAGAAACGATGACGCAGAGGCTCACACTCGGCTCTATGATTGGGTGTCATCAGTCATGGAGTACACAGGTAATATTCAGTAAACTTCACCCGCTGGAACAGTTTCTTACAGTAATAAACTGCCGCGTCTCAGGCGCGGCTCGCGCGGTAAACGCGTGCATATGTTATAAATAGAACCGACGCCTATTTTTCATGCGACACGTGTTGGAAGCGTTTCCAGGCAAAATAGAATAGGAAAATATGTAATTTTGACACAAATACATATTAATAAATGACATCTTGATGTTTGAAAGCATTTTTTTACAGTCTATGTCTGAAAGTCTCTATGTTTACACCGGCACGCGCATGCCCAGTGTTGGTGAATAGTCACGTGATCCGCGTTTTCAGTCGTTTTAATGTGGACGGAGATCAATTCTAATACGCAGCTAAAACGCTGGTGTGGACGGAGATCGTATTCGTTTTAATTCTCCGTTTCTAAACGAAAACGCAGTAGTGTGGACGGGGCCTTAGACTGCATTCAATGCGTTTGTCTTGATACTAAAGTCTGTCAATCATCATTAGAGCGCCACCCTCAGGCTGAATAACAATTCTGAATTCTGAATTCTGCCAAAAGTGTGTCTGATGTGTTCAGCGATTAGATATGAAGCTTAAAAAATGTTTATTAACTAGCGCTAAGACTCAGAATCTGCCCTACCTAAATTTACAACAGGAGCTGCTATTGCAATGAATGCTACCATGCTAATTAGTAACACAATGCTTTGATAGCATTAGCATAGCATCACTTTCTGAAGGAGTACAGCTATATAAAACACTTAACATAGGCTATATCTGTTCTCAAACTAAGCTCATGTTCCTCTTGTCATGATAATTGTTTGGAAATAGAAATCCCAGGCCAGTTTCAGTTAAATTTAAGTTTGTCTAAATTAAAAGAAAGAAGTTCATAAAACTCAAAACAATGATACAATTCAGATTACTTAAAATGTGTCAGTTTATTGAACTCAAAAGAAAAATAAATTTCTAAATACTCCAAAAGTTATTAATTGGCCCTACTCTAACCAATTAATTATTTTGAGTGTTAAGGCCTGTACACACCGGGACGAATATCGGCGCGCGTTATTCGCCAGCGTTTTTCAACGCGTTTTTTGTGTTCACACCCAAACGATTTTCGCTGACGTTGAGCCGAGTGAACATGCAAATTCATTCCCTGACATTAGATGGCGCTTAATACCACTCCATAACAGTTCTCTTTTATCGAGATTTTTGTAGTCGCTGTCGCGTTTGTCATAGTTCTTTATGTTCCGACACCAACGAGACCAGCAGCTCTACATTCATCTTGCCTTGCATCTTCCTCGTCTTATTTCTTCCCAGAAGTGTTTAGACGCTACTCGGCATATATCTTCTTCGCCGTTACGTATGTGTGCTCGGCAAGACCGTTTTGTGTTTGAGCGCCCCCAAGTTGTGTTTTACTGTAACTTCAGAAGCTCCAGACACGTGAGCAAAAGCGCCAATCTCATTGGTCGGATAGTTTTTGACGTGGCGCGTCAAAACCAAAAAAACGAACCTGAGGCATTTTTAAAAAAATGACGCTTTTACGCGTGGCGTTTTTCGCGTCGGTGTGCACACTCACATTGGCGCCCTTTGTTTAGTTACGAGGCGTTAAACGTCGGCGAATATGGCACGCGAAATTCGTCCCGGTGTGAACAGGCCTTTAGGGTTTACAGTGTGGCATCAATGTGAAAAAAACATTTTTGGAACCTTTAGTTTTAAGAGTGTAATTCTTTAAGTGGAAATAATGACATAAGAGATTTTTTAAGGATATAGAAAAGCTGTCTAGTTGTGAACCTGAAATGTATAAAAAAGAAAAGTATGATCTAAAGGAGGACAATAGGCTTAAGAGACCATGATGGCATGAGAGTCGACGGGGGGATATAATTAGGGGGAAGAGAAAAGCAGAGCAAGCAGTTTGTCGAGGAAAAGCAGAAGGAGATGGAAGGATAATGGGATGTAGAAACTGACACCCAGAAGAAAGGGCTGGAGAGAGATGCTATAGGGGGAGACATATAGACGGATACAGCAGAGAGGGGGGGCAGAGAGAGGGAAACTTAAGCTTTCTGGCCATGATTTTCCATCCCTAAAGGCATTCTGTGGTTTCTAAAAAAAGCCCTGTATATTTGAAGTATCGCGTCACGTGACCAGGGCTGTATTTATGAATCAAAGAGTATCGTGATGTTCTGAGGGAAAGAGAAAAGTAGAGACGGATACCGTACGCAAGACAACAACTGTTGTAAAGAAGACATGCATGGCAGAGAAAGTTTGATTGAAAGAGGGAGGGCAAGAATGCCAGAGAGCGAATGAGGAGGTAGAGTGAGTGAGTGAGAGGGGGGAGCGAAAGAGAAAAGGCAGAAAGCAACAGGCTCCTTTATTCACACAGAGAGACACATCTGACTTACACAAGTCAACTGAGCCGCTCTCGTTCGCTCAGTTCAACCCTTCACTCCAGACCTCCGTCAGGATCACCAGATCAGGTAAGCCTGATCTCCACAGCGCTTCAACACAACACACAGTAAAACAAGTCTTAGAAGAGTTTTCTTTCGATTCCCAGCGTTTCCCCCCAGCGTACAGCTCATAAAAGCGAAAGAGACGGTGAATGAGAAAGACATGTTAGAGCAGGAATAAATGTGTGCAATTCCTGCTTACAGTTTGAGTGTGATAGTTTTGGCGAGTTTGAATTTAAGACAAGATTAGAGGTATTGGAAGACACAGCAAAAAAATGTCCTTTTCAATGACTGGTTTCATGAGTTTGCCTTTGGTTGTGAGTCTGTAATTTTTTGTCACTCAACTGGATGTGACATCTCAATGAGGCGAGCTGGCGGCGTCTTCTTATCAGGATCATCGAGTTCAGACAGAAACGGCTTCAACCTGATGCTAGGAAATGACAGACTACTGCAGTTCTCAGAATTTCACCAGTACACTAAACATGTTGCTAAAAGGGTTTCTCTGCCTTAAAGCATTTCAATTGAATGCAACAATTCAGGCGATCTGATGAAGGCATTATTTTAGGACAGGAATATCACAAAGAGTGTTGTGCTTTTTTATGCCATGTGTTTGAGGTGACTTGTTCACATGGTGTATCACTGAAGATCTGGTCAGAAAAGAAATCTGAAGACATGAAGATTTGTTATGAAACGATTGTGTTGGCATATCCTTATCAAAACAAGCGCTGTTTCTCTTTTAATTTTGTCAAATGGTTGTTTAACCTTTACACACACTTACTATATCCACTAACAATAGGCTTCTGATGAACGCTGTGTTTCGATTTGACTGTAATGACGCAATATTCCTAATCATAGTCTCACATGCACAGACAGATTTGTGTTTGATTCTTCTGGGTGGCTGTTATAATTTAATATATATATTTCTTTGCTTGACAGCCTTTTAAACAAGCCAATCAGAGTGATAAGGGTTGTTATTTTTTGATAAATAGATGCACTGATATCACAGATGGGACCTTGTCAATAACGTTGTTGAAGGTTACGTAAACACCTTAAACTGGGTAATTATCCAAATGCAATGGAAATATTAAAATCAGCTGTTTTGAATATCATAAGTGATAAAATGTTTGTGTTGGGATTGCTGTAGCTTCCTTACTGGAAATATGTCATGTGTTTGTACAGGGAGGTCAGGAAAGAGCTACTCTATAGCCGTTCATTCAGATGGAAAGATCAGAATTGAGATCGCTTTTAAATTTCAGTTTTGTCCTAGACAACAAAGAGATAAACGGAGGCCAAAGGAAATTTTGCTCCTGTGTGTCAGATGTTTTTAACAAATGTAATTTTGAAAAGAGACCTACAAAATGGCCCAAACTGTTCTCAGATTTGCCAAAATAACTCAAATTCTTCCAAGACCAATTTTTTTAACTCTGCTATTCACATACACAGCTAACAGGAGCGTTCTAAAGTTGAACAAACATTCTTCTAGTAACAAAACATTTGTTCAAAGTTCTGGTCTTTAGTAATAATTTAGCACGTACATCGTTCATGGAACATTTTTACCTGAAACGCTCAGTTAACGTTTTTTAAATGATACTACTTGTTTCAGAACATTCAGACAACATTTAAAAGGATCAATCCCATTAATGTTTGTGCAGTATGCTAAAATAGAATGTTCCCTTTAACATTCATATAACCAGGAAAAAAACATTTTTAAAACATTAAATATTTTTCTTTTTTGAACATTCAGAAATAATGGTTCTGATAACTTAATGGGAACGTTCTCAGAACATATTTTTGTTAGCAGGGTGCTCTCTCTTACTGTATAATACAATAATACATAATGATTCATAATTGCAATCTCCAGTAAGTCTCCCAAGTTTTCACATGTGAGCAGTGAAATCTTCCCCTAGGCTCTTGAAAATGAGGATGGCAATTATCCAATGGCAGTCAGTCCAACTTTTTATTCTTTAGTTCTTTAGAAAATCATCCATGTACTAGTGCTCTAAAGTTCCCAGAAAAAAACACTAATATGAAGAAAAGGTACTTTTAGGATACATTTTATTTTTAAGAGTGCAGACTAAGCAATGTCTTATTATCATGTACCAGCCACATATTTAATGATCTCCAAAAGCATGAAGTAGGTCTTCGCTCTCAGACTCGTTCTTGTCACGGCCTGCTGTGATGTGCGCTGCTGTAACTTCTGGGTTTCATGGGTTTTCGTCAGCATTTATTTGGCTAACACACACTTTCAGAAGTTGTGCAGGGACTCTCCAGAAATGTATATATTTAGACCTGCTTAAAACCAACTTTTACTTAACAAAACTTTGGTCACCACAGTTGTATTTACATACATATAAAATCAGGTATGTGCATTCCTCGCGTTGCTGTGGTTTATATGCACACTGAAAAGATCCAAGTAAAATAGAGGAATATATCATCAAGAATTTAACATTTTGTCCACAAAATGGCATAAAACGGTATTAACCACCAGTAGTTTACATGTACATTATGGTCAATTAGACAAGTCATCCAGGCTTACACGCGTCATTATCTCAAAGGTTATACGACTACATTTCCTAAACAATATTTTTTGACGATGTGATTTACATTAAAAGTCAAGCCCTGAAACCCTTATCATTAACGTTGAGCTGACTTTAAATGTAGACATGTTCATAAATAAAGCCCATCAGTAATGCATCATGTTCGACAGTCCGCTGTAAGTGATAAACACGCCTTGTAAACTGAACATTTCTTTTAAATTGTGTTTGTGAGGAACAATAACTAGCGCATAAGTGTGTGTGTGTTTCATAGATCATCAGTCAATCTGTCGGCGCAATGTCTTGAGCTCTGCTCGTCTCACCTGTCAGGCTGGCGTTGTTGGTCTAGCCTAGTTTTCTTAAACACATTGCAGTGTTTGTGTGTGATTGACAGAGAGAAAGAGAGAGAGAGAGAGGAAGCACTGTATTTAAATACTTTAACTGCACCTCCCTCAGTTTCTCATTGTTCTCAGCTTTTTGTGAATGATAGTTCCTTCAGGCAGAGAACGCTGTCTGTCTCTCGACTTCTCACTGTCTCTGCTTCTCCATCAACATATACTGTGAACACACATATAATTACCCTAACCTTACCATAAGCACAAACCTAACCCAACACTCTTGCAAATAAAGCTTCTTAATTGGCATTTATGCTTCCATGAAGAACCTTTAACATGCATTGAAACTTTTCAATGCACACAAGTTTCTTAACAATGGAAAAGAGTTCTTCAGATTATTAAAATGTTCTTCACACTGAGAAATAAATACAAACTGTTCTCTGGAAGGTTCTTTGGGGAATAAAACAAAAGGTACTTTTATGGCATCACTGTGAAACCCCCTCCTTTTAAGAGTGTAGCCGAAGAAGAAAGCATTTCATCTTTTTAGAATAATAAATAAAAGTAAATTATGAAGATTTTTGTCTAACTTCTGGAGCCATTTTTCCCCACACAGCTCATGATGTACATGTAGCACCTGATATAGGAAACTGAGCAGGTAATACAACACTGTAAAAAAAAAACCTGTAAAAAAACGGTATTATTCCGGCAGCTGGGGCGCCAGAAAATTACCGTAAAATAACGGCAAAAAACAATCTCGTTAAAATACAGTAATTTTCCATAATTAAATAACAGATTATATCTTTAATATTACATTAAATCTTATGTAATTATTGGGATTTTTAATGTTTTAAAAAGTCATATACACCTTTAAAACAATTAAATACTGTAAATTTAAGGTTTTATAAAATTATTTTATATAATAATGCTGTCTATCTACAGTAATTTTCTTTTAATATAGTTTTTATGTGTAAAATAACAATGAAATTATGTATAAAAAATGCACACAAGTACATAAATTCAAATACAAATGTTTGTAAATTTACAGTTTTATTTTTTATTTGTACAGATCCAATTTCACAACATCTCTAATTAAGTACTTAATAATAGCAAATTTACAGCCAATTTCTTTTAAATTAACTAAATGTATGAGTACAAATTACCTGCATATTTACAGTATTAGTAATTGAACAAACACTAAACATCAAGATAAGTGATTGATAGGAAATAGAAGCTTAGTATATAATTTAGAACATGTAAAAATATCCACAATAAAAAGCAATTACCGTATACCTTTACAGTATAACTTATTTTAACATTTACAATTACATTTTATCCAAAGTGACTAACCAATTAAGATAATAATTAAAGATAATAAAAAGCAACAAGTGCAGTGACAAGTCCCAGTTAGTCAAGCACAGTACACATAGAAAGGTGTTTTTTTGTTGTTTTTTTTTTACAAAGATTTAGTATTATTGGGTGAAGTGTTTATGAAAAAGATGGATCTTTAGCAGTTTCTTGAAAATGTGTTGCGTTGCGCCGGTCATTCCACCACCAGGAAACAGTCCAGGTAAATGTCAGTGAAAGTGGTTTTGTGTCTCTTTGGGATGATGGCACCACAAGGCGCCGTTCACTTGCAGAGCACAAGCTTCTGGAGACACACAGATCTGAAGCAGTGAGTTTAGGCATAGGGCTACCTTTAAAGACAACTCTTGCTGCAGCATCTGGATCAGTTGCAGAGGTTTGACTGACACTGGAAGAGCTGCCAGGAGAGCATTACAATAGCCCAGTCTGGATAGAACAAGAGAGTTGTGTAGCTCCGATAGGAAGGGCCTGATCCTCCTAATGATAAGGCAAATCAGCAGGATCGCAGCAAGTATGTTTTGGCTGAAAGCTGAACCATAAGCAGTTCTGTCTTGGCAAGGTTGAGTTGAAGGTGAAGGTCATTCATCCAGCAAGAATTTTCCATCAGGTAGGCTGAGATGCGAGCAGCAACCGTCAGATCATCTAGCTGGATTAAAAGGTAGAGATATGTGTCATTAAGATAGTAGTGATAGGAAAAGTCATGTTTCTAAATGACAGAGCCCCACTAAGCAAAATGATGTCCGAAAGACTTCTTTTCAATGTCTTTGTTACAAAAATCAAAGGTTGAAATGCCGTCCACTGAGGAGCCAGAATGAAAGTTATGACGTCTTTTTTTGACGTGTTCTGCACGTCCGATATAGACGTTCATCGAACCTTCGTACAAGGTTAAAACTAGTTCAGATGTGGCCATTGTGGACATATTTCAACATCATTTATGGTCTCATTTAGACATAATTACTTTGATTATTGCTGTCAGATGATCTTAGTGAGAATGAACAGAGGTTTAGATGTTGATATTCGTTTAATTTGAAGTGTCACCATTGTGGCGATCCGTGTTTGCTTTAGTTGGGCTCTTGGTCACCGTTCCTTTTATTTTAACTTTTCTTTGGCTGCTGTAACAGTGTGTTTGTGTAACACAATTGTTGTGGCAGAGAAAGCCTAGAAAAAGTATGAGGTGTTGATGATGACATAATTATCACAAAATGGGCCTTTAATATTGTGTTTAAAGTTTTGTGTTTATATTTGCCATTAATAACCAACAACCTTTTGGAACTGCATTATTGGTGCCAAAAACATTAAAATGATCCCTTATTTGAAGGTGTATAAAAAGCATGTGCACATGTTTTGAGCAAGAGTATCATACAGTCACACACAGACATCAAGATTGTGCATATGATTTCCAACAATGGTGACAATTTAAAAAAAAGCTTCATGCTGCAATGCATGATGGGTAGCTTTCATAGTACAAAACTCATCCTTAATTCCCAAGCTTTTTTTGGTTGTCACCGTTGTTGTGATTCATATCCAAAATCTTGATGTCTGTGTGTGACTGTATGATACTCTTGCTCAAAACATAATGTGCACATGCTTTTTACACACCTTCAAATAAATACACCTTCACCAATAATGCAGTTCCAAAAGGTTGTTGGTTATTAATGGCAAATATAAACACAAAACTTTAAACACAATATTAAAGGCCCATTTTGTGATAATTATGTCATCATCAACATTGAACTGATAACACCTCATACTTTTTCTAGGCTTTCCCTGCCACAACAATTGTGTTACACAAACACACTGTTACAGCAGCCAAAGAAAAGCTCAAATAAAAGGAACGGTGACCAAGAGCCCAACTAAAGCAAACACGGATCGCCACAATGGTGACACTTCAAATTAAACGAATATCAACATCTAAACCTCTGTTCATTCTCACTAAGATCATCTGACAGCAATAATCAAAGTAATTATGTCTAAATGAGACCATAAATGATGTTGAAATATGTCCACAATGGCCACATCTGAACTAGTTTTAACCTTGTACGAAGGTTCGATGAACGTCTATATCGGACGTGCAGAACACGTCAAAAAAAGACGTCATAACTTTCATTCTGGCTCCTCAGTGGACGGCATTTCAACCTTTGATTTTTGTAACAAAGACATTGAAAAGAAGTCTTTCAGACATAATTTTGCTTAGTGGGTAGTTAAAAAAAAATAAAAAAAGAAAGAAAGATGGGTGGAATCTAACACAATCGTAATCTTGCTGTAGCAAATCCAAACCTTGTGCATACTTTTAGTGCAATCATATGGAATCAGAAGACTGTTATGAACATATGGAATCAGAACCGTTATGATTTTTATGTTTTAATGAATTCTTCCCATACCTTGTTTGCCATGATCATCTGCTTTCCACGTGACCTGAAATCACACACACACACACACACACACACACACACACACACACACACACACACACAAGTTATTTTAAAACTCAGTATTAGATTTACACATGTCAGAATATGTTCCATTGGGACAATGCAAAGACTCAAATGACTATGATCTTGAAGCTGAGCTGGAAAGGCTAACAGTAATATTTTGAGCTGCCATGTGATTTTAGCTAAGTTACATTTATAGAAAGTAATGTTAAATGAATATGATTTACTGTGACCTAGCTGCACACCTAGTAGGCCTATTTTTAGTAAAACTGTGGCTATTACAATGGTAAAAAATCAGCTAAAAACGTGTTTACTACAATTTTATTATAGTAAAATAAAGTATGTTTTTTAAGAGAAAAGTTTTCAGCTTCCAGACAGTGTTTCAAAATATCCCGCCATTTATTGGTTTAATGTTACTGACTATCATAACGAAGATTTTATACACAATTATGGACTTTAATATGAATAACAAGTCTACTAAAGATTGTTTTAGGTCTTTAAGTTAACAAGTAGAGATGTGGGTTGGGTTCAACTGATCTTTCTTAACACAGATCGATAATTAAAAAACGCATGCTGCATTTTCAGTGTTTTGCCCTGACCCAGTTATAACTGAACATCATTTAAGAATGCTAACGTTAGCATGGAAACTGTCTAACCACTTAACACAAATGTAATATAAAATATCGTACACACATGTAGTATGAGACTCTTACCTCAGCCGTTGATCGGTCGGGATGAGGTCCGCTGTGACGACGAACCAGGCTCACTGAAAAAGGGCGCGTTATTTCTAGACTGACTGACACCCAGACTACAAACAACTAATATGTGTTCAGCGCTCCTGCTCACGGCTGGTTGCTTCTGTCGAATACGATTATAGCTTTGATCCACTGTGATCACAATCCACGACTACTTCACGAGCGTAGACTGAAACTTCAAATCTCCCGCTTGCCCTTGACACAGATCGACGACAGAGACAGATCTGTAGGTAGCTAACTGTTGTGGGCGGGACTAGCAGCAACGAAACGTAATGGCGGATAATTTGAATCTGCGCGCGCGCGCGCGGGCACACACACACACACACACACACACATACATACATACAAACGCACACAAAGCCACGCAGATTTGGAAAAACGATTCATAAAAGACATAAAATATAGGCCTAAATGACATTTTCGGGCAAATAGCCTACAAATGATGATCAAAATGAACATCTATTTGCAAGACAAAATTAAAAGACTAAATAATTAAATAGGCTTGCCTAATGTGTGTACAAATCTTAAAACTCACTTTAACCCCCACATGCTTAATAATCTTTAAGGAAAACATGTTTAGTGACTGCTAATTTCTGCAGTTATACCTTATTTTATTTGTTTTCTAATTCCACAGAAATAATCTGTAAAATATTACTTAATTTTGTATGTAAAATTACACATAACCCTATAAAATTACAGAGAATTTCCTTTAAAAAAACGTAAAATTAATGTAAAACCAAAATAAAAGCAATTACCTGTAAATTTAATAGTGGACCTTTAAATTACAAAAAATATCTGTAAAATAACAGGTATTCACTGTATAATGACAAAACGACAAAATTCTGTTAAAAAATACAGACCGTTTCCTGTAAATTTACAGTCTTTTTTTACAGTGAATAGTGAAGCTCACTGCAGCTGGCATAATTCATGGAGAGGACATTCATAATTCATGCATAAGTTGTGTAGAAGTGTTCTCCATATGCGCTGGCAGGCTGTATGGGCCGGTGTTAATATGTTACGGCTGCCGCATCCGCAGTGCATTTGGATTGATTATTTGTGAGAAAGATGGTGAGAAATAGAGAAAAGGAAACATACAACAGTTGGTGGAGATGCCAGAAAGAACAAAGAAAGTGACTCGAACCATTCGGAATTTTAAAAACTGTTTACATCCGGCTTATTAGAGAAATATGTTGGGTTAAGACATAACAGATGACATGCTTATGAGTTAAAAACTGTCCAGACATTCTTGTTTATTTTAAGCAGAATTAAGTATTTCTATAAAAATATGTATTGTATGGTTATATTAGTGCTGTCAAATCGATTAATCGCGATTAATCACATATAAGAAAAGTTTGTAAGTATATAATATGTGTAAGTATGTATGTATATATATATATAAATGTTATACAGTATATGTACTGTATGTGTGTGTACTGTATATGTATATATACAAACTTTTAGATGCGATAAATCACGATTAATCGATTTGACAGCACTAGTTTATATGACATATTTATAAGTTACAATTTTAACATACATTTAATGATTATTAAAAACTATTCTCATGAGTGAAAATCTGAGCAGTTCTGTTTTGTTTTTCTATAAAGAAGTTAAACCTTTTTTAAGAAAAGAGCATGCGCTTAATACGTCTAACTCAAACACAATCCACACAGTAGTAAACAAAGATGTAATTTAGCCAACTATGTGTTGAGTATGTGTGAGTACCTGGCCACAATCTCAATTAGACGTGACCTCTGACCCACACTCGTTGCCTCAGGCACTAAAAGGTGACTACAGCCGTGACCTTTCCACTTCTTGGGTCAACCAACAGAATCTGCTCAATATAACGGCACCATTGTCTGGTTCATATTCAAAGCAGTTGTCATCTGTGTCAGCACTTATATAATACCAACAATTTAACTCTTTATGAATGCAAAGTGATCATTCAAAGCCCTGGTTTTGGAATTAAGCCTCTAAAAATTTCTGATCTAAAGTGAGAAATTTGATTATAGGAATAGCCAGCAAACAAAAATAGTCTAAGAACATGAAAACGTTGTTTTTTTTAATGTTCTCCCACCATTCAAAATTGCCATTGCAAATGTATTATATAGGAAACATCCCATTTTATTATTCATCAAATGTTATGGGATTGTTACTTTTGAATGTTCTCTGAAAGTTCCGAAACAAGTCGTAACATTTAAAAACTGTTAGACGAACATTTAACTAAAACATTTAAGAAAAAAGTCCCATGAATGATGTATGAATACCATGTTTTTAGAACATTATTAAAAACCAGATAATTCTATTAGTTCTATTAATGTTACTGTAAAAACTTTGAGAGAACGTTAGCTAAAGTTCGGCGAACGTTCCCTGTTGGCTGGGCAGTCGTTGCTGCAGTATCAGACATACTTTTTATGTAAGAACTCAAATGCAGATGTTAAGTAAGTACTAGGAATGCACCGATATGAAAATCTTGGCCGAACCGATAATTTGTTATATTTGAAAGCCGATAACCAATATATTGGCCTATAAATCCAAATTTTGATATAATTTTTGAGAGTCTGATTACAAAAACAAGTCTCACCATTAAAATCGCTGTACCAAGCACACAATTATAATATTCTCATTATAATTGTATGTAGCCTATATGACAGACTTGTTTGTGCATGTTGCATTTGACTGTATTTTCCTTTTTTAAAGTGATTCCAATCATATTTCAAGCAATTCAAAACCATCACGGCAAACAGCTTGCATCTGAAGTGTCTCAGCTGAAGGAAATAATCCATTATTTATCGGCTTTAATATATCAGCCAGATTTTCTTATTGGGCCGATAACGATAACATTAAAAATTAATATATGTCGGCTGATACCGATATGGTGGCCGATATATCGTGCATCCAAGTACTCAAAGGGGGCAATATAGTTATTTACAAATGACTGTGTTATTAAATAGCTAACTATATTAACATGTTGATGGTTTAAAAAGAGATACTTTGAAGATTGTTTAAGCTTTTTGAAAATACAATGAAAGTTAATGGGGTCCAAAACAGTCCCATTAATTTAGACCTCAATGACTTGAAATTGATTGAAAAGAATGTGGGTAAAAAAATAGTAAATGATGACAGAATTTTGTGCTCAGAATTTTTGGGTGAACTATGTTGTGGTTTACCCTGTTCGCTGTACCAGGACATATAATTAGAGCTCTGTAGTGTCTACTAACTGTATACAATATTGAGGCCATTAAGAATATTTACGCATATTCTGACCACTTTTTTACAACGCAGCCAATGACATAATGACGTTCATAAATTTAAGTTATTGTGCACCAACAGTGACCAAACGCATAAAAATATTTTAGAGGGAGGAAAGTCTTGTGCTCCAATTTATTAGAGGATGGAAATTTAAGCCATTACCTGCATCTGTACGTTTCTGCTTTAAGTTTGAAGCAGTGAGTGTAAAATTTAAAGCCTCAAAGAGTACACATGCTGTGAATAGAGTATAAAAACATTCATGAGCCGGCTCACACCTGCATGCACTGGCATTTAAAAATTCCGCTTTTATGAAATATGTGGCTCAGAGTCTCAGTTTTGACACATGCACGCTTGTGTACAATAATGGCCATCTGTATTTGGTGAGCCCATGTGAAAATCCCTGTCTTGCATATGTGTGTTAATATGTCTGTGTTTTAATGCACCACATCCTTTGGTTTGAAGTTCACAACCTCCCTCAAGGCACCTTGATTTATGGCTCATATTTCAGCAACGTAATTATTCCCTCTTAGTCCATGTTTTTCCAGACATGTTTTGCCTTAGTGGCTGTTCATGGTTTCTTCGGGGAACTGCAGGGCTCTGGTTGAGGTGCCAAACTCCATTCATTAGCACACATCAAAGACACGCCGTCTCCAACCTGGAGCAATGTCAGCGTGTGTCACACATGGCCATGACCAGCTGAGGTGGACCTTTGTAAAACCCACGTTCAAAGTGACATAAAGACCTTGTTTAATGTGAACGAATCATTTCATTTTGAAGTGTTGTACCCAAGAAGCACTGCTCAAATCCAAAGAGAGCAGTTCATAAATATAGTAAATTTTTTCATGTGTTCATTTACTGAGAAGTTTGCTTTGATGAATTCTCACATTCTGTGCCAGGGTATTACATACAGTGTGTTATAATGTAATATTCCACAGAAGTTCAAATTAACACATGCAGTTTATGTGTCTAAGGCAATTGCGTATTTTGTTGGCAGGGAAAGCTAATAAAATGTTATCCTAACTCTTTTATTATGCACTAGACGTGGCTGGCCGAATCCAAAATGCCATTTTTTTTACAGCTAATTGGATGTTCCTACACAAAGTCATAAATTAAGGTGATTCTATGAGGACTTCAGAGCAATTAACAGTCTGTAAAATTGGCTATGTGTTGTGTGGCTTTTGGTTTGCATTTACAGAGTGCATCACTGTTTAAAAAAAAAAAACATTTAAACTTCATTCGGCTCAAGAAATTGTTTAGTAGACCTTGGCGTGTGTGATTTCTGTGCCTCTATAGCATCACAAAATGCTAAAAGAATTACTTTTCACACAAGTTTTTCCGGCACTGCCAATGTCTTCAATTGGTCGGACAAACAGAACCTCCTACCTACAATTCACGCCATGAGCCAGTTTTGCTGTATTGGGCTGGATGCTCAAAAAACCGACCAATTTTGATATAACTGTAATATCTTTACAGTTTTCAGGATGGCACCCTACAAATGCACCCATCCATTCATATTTACATATAATGTAAAGCTGTTGATCAAAGACAATTTGTTAACTACCAGACACTTATTTTCCCCAGATATTTTTATATTACATTTGTTGTATAAAAATCATAATATACATGTTACCAAACAGTTTGGTATATTCACAAAATTATGTTTCATGGGGTGTGGTACTTTATACTTTGAATCCAAAGCACAGTTCAGATTTTAGGTAAGGAGGGATTATCTATTTAGACATGCACGCACACACACACACACACACACACACACACACACACACACACACACACACACACACACACACACACACACACACACACACACACACACATACACATACAAAGTCAAACACACACACTTAAAATTGGTCATTGAGCAAACACTTTTATCCAAAATGGTTTACAGATGCAATTCTCATGCCAACAATATTTGCTTTTTCTAATATTTTTTGCAATATCCAAGTTTCAGGAATAGTAGTACACAAGGAAGAAAGAAGAGTAGTAATTGTCTTGTTTATTTTAGCTTATTATTTGGTTTTTGATGAGGAGAGGTGGACTCATGCCACCTGCCCATGTTGGCATCTACCTGTTTTGGCGAAATTCTATCATAGTGATATTAAAGGGATGGTTCAGAGTAAAATCCCTTTAATTTGTACCCCAAAAATAGTACAAATGTATTTGAAATCCAGAACTGGAATTGATTTTCGTCTCCAACCCTACCAGAAAATGAATGCATTATCAGTATTTAAAAAATAAAAAATAAACCTAAAAGATAAATAAGGATTCATATTATGCTGGATTCTACCAATGCTGCTAACAACCTTGAATTCGCACCACTGTTGCGCCGTTATATGGCAAATGACAGACTTTCAGTAACAGTTTTGTCAGAAGGAGGTCTCAATGATTCATGTTTCAGTCAGTGTACCTGCGGTCTCCAGTAGGTCTTGATGCTTGGCTGTGTTGTCCATCTGTGTGACGTGGGTGATCATGTGAGCTTCAGTGTCTGCACTCCCATTGGTAGTTCATGTATTGAGTTGAATGAAGTTAACTTTGTGATATCGCCAACTGTCTCAGCTCCTCATGTTGCTAAGTCAAACTCTCTTTGGACATGAATGACTTTGTGTTTCTGCAAACTGCTGTCAATGTGAATGCCATAGTGACCCTTGCGTTTCATATAAAGAGGGGAACAGGTTGATGAGATGATACATTTGGTAACAGTAACAGTACACCCTTCAAAATAAAGGTTCCATAAGGGGATTTTCACAGTGATGCAACTGAAGAACTATTCTGGAACCTTTCAGTGAACAGTTCGTAAAATATGGAAGTAAAATAATGCCAAATGTTTTTGAAACAAAAAAGGCTGTTGAATTGCACTACTTTTGCATAAAACCATGCTTGCATTTTAATGCATTGTATTTTTAGGGCTTGCATTTTTATGGGCTGAAATTCAGCATGGTTGAATATTTAAGCTGTGAATATTTAAATTCAAAACATTTCAAACACACTTTCATTATAAAAAAATTCAATAATCCATATTCACCTTTCATATTTCACTTCCAAAATATTCAAACTGATTCATATTCAAACTAGACAACGATATGCTTAAAACGGAGAAGTTTTCCCTTTGAGTTTTCCACGAACAGACGATACCATTATCAAAACGTTCCCCATTCACACGGATCCGCATAAACGACCAAAATTGCTATATTCTGCTGCCAGGCCATTAGATGGCGATGAAACACTATAGACTAAACACGTACTACGCATATGCATGACGTCATAGTCTCCAGAAATTATCGTTTCCCTTTCGAGAGCGGTCACTTCTTATTGCGTAGCTAATACACAGTGGGGAAACTCCTTTCCTAGAGAAAAATTTAAGCAGCTGCACAGCGAGCACAGCAGAGCGTCTAGCTCGCCCATTGGCTGTGCTGCAGCAACTGCACACCCTATGGCGAAGCGCCTCTGACGCGCAAACCAATCAGGCGACTGCGCGCCCTATATTTCACCATGATATCAGATTTGATCTCCTTCAGCGACACTTCACGTCTCTGTCTCCTCTGAAGCCTTCACCATGGAAACAAGCAGTCTTTGGCTTCCTCACCCCGACTTGTGGGCCCTCCATGTGTGGGCCCTCAATGGGTATCCGGGGACCTCCCTGAGAAGGTCTTGAATACTTTCACTGAGGCTAGAGCTCCGTCTACTAGATGCCTCTATGCCCTAAAGTGGTCAATGTTCACCGGCTGGTGCACAGCTAGGGACTTCGAACCCCAGTCATGCGAAGTATCAGTGGTACTCTCCTTCCTACAAGAGCTGTTGGATGCGGGTCGCTCCCCATCCACGCTCAAAGTGTATGTGGCAGCCATAGAAGCCTATCATGCTCCTGTAGCTGGCCAATCACTGGGGAGAAATGACCTCGTCGTTTGTTTTCCCAAAGGAGCCAGGAGGATGAAACCCCCCAGGCCCACTTCTATACCGGCTTGGGACCTCTCCACGGTTTGAGCCGCTGCAGCCGGCTTATCTTGAGCCACTTTCGCTTAAAACTGCTCTCCTACTGGCTCTGGCATCAGTTAAGCGAGTGGGAGATCTGCAGGTGCTCTCCGTGAGCCCTTCCTGCTTGGAGTTTGGGGTTGATGACTCCAGAGTCACACTCAAGCCAAGGCATGGATATGTACTAGGGATGTCAACGATTAATCGACGATCGATTAATTGTCGATAATACATTTAATCGATAAAACTTATCGATCATCGATTAAGCAGGTCTTCATGCGCGTGTGCGCTGCTCAACCGCGAAACATGTAAAGCGAGCGCGCCGGAGTTATGTTTGGGACAATTTTACACCTTCATCATGACTATAAGTTTGCGTGTGCATTAGCAGCCTTTTGTTTTGTGCAAATGTAAGTTGTAATACTTTTAATTTTGTGTAGGCCTATCTATATCTGATTTATCTCATATTGGATGCATTTGGTTAAGAATTAACTCTGTAGTAAAGCGTCAGCTTCAGCGCGCGCAGCTCAAACGGCAGTGCACGACTAATAATGACTATTGGGACTGTAATATTACATAACATTATAAAGAGAACAATATTGTAATAAAACATTGTGAATTATTTGGGTTTAGTTGCCGTGTCGCGTTGCTCCAGGAAGCGCGCGTCCACAACATGAGTAGTTCTGAATGAATAGCACGTAACGTTAACTTAATTCAAGTTCACTTGTGCATGAATTTGCGTCATTTTGTGCAGATATAATTTGTAATATTATGTTTATTTTTAATATATCTGATTAATCTCATATAGGATGCGTTTCTTTTAGATAAATAACGTGCTAGCAAAGTGCTCCAGTTGAAACGGTAGCAGATTCATTCAGCGTGTGTAGTTGTTCCAGGAAGAGCGCGTCACACATTCTAAGCGCATATGAGGCGGCGTTGGTGACACATTGTATTAGTAGTTATATTTGATTATTAAATAATTAATTTAATTATCAATCACATCGAAACATTTTACAATCCTATTAGCCCTTTATTTATATTTAAAACCATTCTCATTGATTTGGTGAGGATTATAGCGTTCTGAGCAGCATTTGCACACCCTGTCATGCTGTTGGCCATAGCCACTGCAGTAGACGCATATCGCAGTATTACGGCTAATGATTAATCGATTAATTGATCGTTAATTTAAATGACGATCGATCATAGGAATTTGTGAAAATTGACATCCCTAAAGTGCTCTCACCTCCGTTCAGAGCAAAGGTTATTACATTATCAGCTCTTCCACCCTCGGAGAACGACGGGGAGGCTAATTTGCTCTGTCCCGTCAGAGCTCTAAATATTTACCTGGAGCGTTCTGCACTATTTAGGCAGTCAGTACAGCTCTTTGTTTGCTTCAGTGGCCACACCAATGGGTCTCCGGTCACAAAGCAGAGACTATCTAGATGGATAGTGGACGCCATCTCTCTAGCATACGCCTCTAGGCATGGCCTCTTCGTGGGCCTGGTCTAATGGTGTACCAATTCAAGACATTTGTGCGGTGGCCGGCTGGTCCTCGCCGTCCACATTTGTGAGATTTTATAACATGGAGGTTCCTTGTCTGAAGGCTCGAGTCTGATAATTAGACCCGACGGTGTCCGGTATTATCAGTCTAACATATTACTGTCCATAAGCACAATTGTCCTGGGACTCATGTTATAGAGCTAGCCTGGTTCAGGTGCTCCAGCCCCCTTATTCATGAAACCCGACTCAGGTCCGGTTACTGTCACTTATGTTGGGATTTTTATTATGGCTTGTTTCTGTGAGCTTCGGGGTGCTTCCCTAGGCTCCAGTGTATTCAGCCAGTTGCTAATAGTGTGGTGTGTTACATTGCGTCCCCCCTAGGCGTATTAGCTACGCAATACGGTGACCGTTCTAAAAAGGGAACGTACTCGGTTACTAATGTAACCTCGGTTCCCTGAGAGTAGGGAACGAGTATTGCGTAGCCTGCCGCACTATTGCAATCTGTCAAGAGTTTGTCGTTTCAGTCGATTTAAACCTGATATCATGCCGAAATATGGGCTTTTTATAGTCATAAGCCCCGCCCATTCTGGCAGGCTCTGATAGGCTTCAATATTTCTCGAGGAGTTTCCCCACTGCGTATTAGCTACGCAATACCCGTTCCCTACTCTCAGGGAACTGAGGTTACGTTAGTAACCGAGTACGTTTTGTTGTTTACACGGAGACCGTTGTCAAAAACTTGCACTTTTTCAAAAGTTTGCAGTTTCAGGCACCCAGAATGCTGTTGTCGTGTAAATGAACAGCCAAAACGCATGAAAAGTTTTACGTTTTTAGTTGAAAACGGTGTTTAATCCTTGATCTAGATCACACAACTTTATGGTGCTGCAAAGGACATTTGAAGTACCTTTATTTTTTTAAAACCGAGGCAGATTTTCCTAACATAAATAAGTAAGTAGCATTAATTGATGAATTGCAGGAAATGTTTTCAGTTTTGTCCTTTAGAATAGATCATGGATCGATCCATGTGTTACCCACACAAGATAAATTTTTCCATCATATTACCTCTGTTGACGCTGGTAAACCACAAGAGCAGACGCTGCCAGGCGCTCGTCCATGAAGGCACATGAGACAGGACACACACAGGCTCTTCTGTTGACAGTGTAAAGGTGTGCACCCTACCGAGGGCCACAGGAGACACAGACCCTACAGTCCATCTGGAGGCTTAGATGAAAAGAACACAGAAACTAGAAGCTGAGCATAATAGACCTTAATAGCTAATAAGTGTAGCCTTTGTGTGTGGAAAATGTCTTAACCAGCATTTTTTTTTTTAAGTTGCCAGCCACCGCCAGCATTTGTGATTATTTTCACAAGAATTTCATGACCCCCAGGATTTTTGTTGAATATCTGAGCAATATATCAAAAGAAAGAACAGAGCCTCCAGTTTTAAACAAAAAACTTGCTTTATTCTAACTTCATGCATTCTTTTTTATATAAACTGCCTAATTGATTTTATGGATCTTATGCCTAATTTTATGTATGTCTATTTATGCAACTGCCTACTTGAATGTGGGCCTACTCGATTTGAGCAAAAAGCAGTGAAAAATATGTTTTTGGCAAAGACTATTGGAGCGTCGCAATTCGTATACTATCTGTCCTAAATAGTATTCGAAAATAGAATTAGTACATCCCAAATAGTAGTATGTTGAAATGAGTGTTCCAAAAATACCCGGATGGTCTACTATTTCCGAAGAATCTTCGGTCAGAATCCGAAGTGCAGATCGATGCGCACTCTAACGGCTAATATTGCCCACAACCCATCGCGCGTTGGATGAGGATTCGGTTAGAACTACAAACACGAGTGAAAAGTGTTAAAAAACTACAGACATGGAGGACGCGTGAGTCCGGCGGTTATGTAGAGAGGTTTAGATAAAGGGGTTTGAGTGATTAATTATCAGTATCTAACCTGATGAAAATATATTTATTCAATGTTGTCTACATTATATTGCATCTGCATAAGCATTGTGAACTTTTGTAAAGATACGTTTAGACACTTTTTAAATGCATCATTATATTCAAATTGCAAACACATGAGGAGTCTCCTCATGAAAGACCCACGACTGGCAGATGAACGTGCAACTACATTTAAAACAGTAAGAGATTAAATTAGATTGAATGGAGGATTTTAACTGTGACAAGATGATTGACAGGGCAGTTTACGGTGACAGGATGCACGCGACAGATCCGTCCGATAAAGATGGCGAAGTAGTCTGTCCCAAAGCTTGCCTACTCTTTTGCTACACACTTCTCAAAAAGAGTACATACTTTTAGGGCGTAGTATAAGTAGGCGAACTGGGACGCAGCCTATGTGCAGTTCAGATTCAGAACGATGAAGTAAACCGAGTCCTTTAACACTCCTGTAGCTCGTCCTGGGTCGACATTTCATTTATTAGGCAGTTTTTGATTTATATGCTGTTTAATGTTGATGATTGTGTTATTTTACGTATCAATCTGCTTACAAATGCTATTTCTTGTTTCTGCTTCTTCTTCGCCTGTGTTTTGATCAGGAGATTCTGTACTCTTCTGTACATATAACAATATAAATTATGGAAATTTCCATCAATGGCGGGGAAAGAGTTGATAAAGGGGCTAAAAATGTTTTGTAACAAATATATATCCAGTCATGAAACTGTAGATTGCACAGACTGACAGGTCTTACACGTAATGACATCATTAGCGCATGGCACAAGCTGATTGGTCTCTGCTGATCCCGCAGCCAATATGATTGCTTGCTCAACATTTAAAAAGTGTGTATAATTCTTTGCTGTAAGCTAGTCCTGTTATACGCCATCAGAGTTATCTGAACGCCAATCTGAACCCCTCCACTTCCCCCAGCTCCACCTGCCTAGACCTGCTATGGTTTTTATGTATTAGGGGTGTAAGAAAAAATCGATACACTTGAGTATCGCGATATTTTATTTTGCAATACTGTATCGATTTTCAAAAACGCAATATCGATTTTTTTTTTTTTTTTTTACGTCCAAAAATATTCATGGTAAGACAGTGGTTCACGTTTATGTTGTTTAAATCCCTACCACTAGATAGCTATGCTGAGACGCACCACTAGTGTCCTCGCCAGGCTCGCCTATAACGGTGCGTGTCCACTGGACATTTTAGGATTGACAGCGGACCGGAGAATGCGTTGAGAGCGACCGAGAGCGTCAAAAAGTTGGGCAGTTCCTTTATACAAATATCAAGCGAAAAACGCAGTCGGCAGCCAATTGCTGTGAGGTTCGGGATGTGACGTCTGTCTTGAGAGTTTAAACATATGCAAATTGTGCCGGAGTTTATGCTGGATTTAGTGCGTAAATCATTTTGTTTACAAATTAGACGTTGTGCAGTTGTTATAAAGCCTATATGTTAAATATTTCATTTTGGATGTGTTTATTGTGATTATATTGGCTGGTTTTATAAAAGTTTATACAACTGAAAGGATATCTTTGCTTGGTGCATTTGGAAACAAAGCTTGTCTATTTCTAAATGTAATCGCGTGCATCGTTCACATCAAACGCGAAGAGAGCATCTGGCGCGAGTGATTGCAATGTTAAGTCAATGCAAAGACGCGTTTACGCGCGTCTGGAGGTCCTGCGGCACGAGGCGTTTAGTGCGGCGCGGTTCGCCTCATTCGCGCGTCCAGTTCTTTTAAAATCTTTTATCACATAAAACTTGATTTCAATATGACACATTTATTTTGTTCACTTTCATCCACTTTCATTCATTTTCGTCCAGTTCACGTTGTTGTTTTGTATTGTGACAGGGGCTATGTACCTATTTTCTTTTATTATGGCCTACTTGAGCATATAAACATTTGCTCACTAAGAACCTGTAAACCACAAGCCCAAACTGGCAGTTTGATTTTCTGTGTACTGAATTGTTTACCTAAAGTAAACTTCTTTGACTTTTATGCACATCATGTCTTTTTTTTTTAAATATTTTTAATATATTTTACTTTTAAAAAATCCCAATATATCGCCTTATGCACAGTATCGAAATATATTGCAATATATTGAATCGTGACCCATGTATCGTGATGCGTATCGTATCGCCAGATTCTTGCCAATACACAGCCCTATTATGTATGTATATTTATGCAGCCGCAGCGTAGCAGATCTACTCCACCAACACCAAATACATGAACATTGGCATACTCAATAACATGCTAAAACTATTCAGAGAGTTGTCATGATTGAAATGGGTTTAGGATTGGCTACTGTTGTGATATAACAATATAATTATATACATTTACATTAATTCATTTTGCAGACGCTTTTATCCAAAGCGACTTACAAATGAGGAATACACCAAGCAGTCATTTTATGATTATTGTTGTCAGCAGGATGCAGAAGTGAGCTTTCAGAGTTTTCAGCTGTTTCTTGAGTATTTTCAGGGATTCGGCTGTAATATAAAAACAAACATGTGTATACATACAATTGCATAATAGATTAAATAATGTCTTGTTAAAAAATGCTACCCAGGTTTTTATAAGGGTTAGTTTTAGGGGTTGTGTTTGGCTACGGTATAACAGATGTGATGTATGGTAGTCTGTGTGTAAATACTGGGTTCATTCTGCTGACGAGTCATTAACCCGTATAGGCAGTTCTCCTGCATTGCTGCTCATTATTTTAACATTTTACTGCTGGAAATGAAACCTTTTTATTTTATATGCTGCAGAGGCTCATTCACCACACACACACACACACACACACACACACACACACACACACACACACACACACACACACACACACACACACACACACACACTCTCTCTCTCTCTCTCTCTCTCTCTCTCTCTCTCTCTCTCTCTCTCTCTCTCTCTCTCTCTCTCTCTCTCTCTCTCTCTCTCTCTCACACACACACACACACACACACACACACACACACACACACACACACACACACACACACACACGCACGTACACTCACACCCACACGCGCACATACACACACTCACACACACTACTAGACTACTCTTCTCCTTATGCCCAATGTGTATCTAATTAATGAGCAAGTACTGCACAAGAGAGGAATGTTTCATTCCTGCCTTTGCTTTTTCCACTTTTGTTTACTCTTTCATTCTCATTTTCATCACTTTTTTGTCCTTAATTGTGAATTTGTTTGATTTTATAGTTTTACACACAATGCTCTCCCCCCAACTTCTTTCTTTCTTTCTTTCTTTCTTTCTTTCTTTCTTTCTTTCTTTCTTTCTTTCTTTCTTTCTTTCTTTCTTTCTTTCTTTCTTTCTCCAACCTTGAATTTTTTTCACTCTTTTTGAAAACACATCCTCATTGTTTTTTTTTCTTTCGTCCTCTTCTGTTTTTTTTTATGATTGTTCTTCTCATGGCTTTGTTGAAAACATCTTGAAGACTGTCATCTCGAATGAGATGAAGAAACCGCTGAAGACGAAAACATGTCAAACGGGGATTTTCAGAGGACGGCGAGTCAAAGAGGGAGCGATAGGGGAAGATTTAAGGAATTCAGTTTGGGGGAATTTGTGCCTTTAATAGATAATAAACAGGTCGTATATGCCACTCAGTAGAGCGCATGAGACGGTGAGGTGTATTTCTCTCTCTCTCTCTCTCTGTGTGTGTGTGTGTGTGTGTGTGTGTGTGTGTGTGTGTGTGTGTGTGTGTGTGTGTGTGTGTGTGTGTGTGTGTGTGATCAGAGCAGGACTGAAACATGGCCATTCTGCTCAGGCCTCACATGTGGAACAGTTTACTGAAGCTCTGCTCCAAAATGAACAGAAAGCAACAGACGGCAATTAAAAGAGAGACAGACACAAAGAGAGGGAGAAAGACTGAGAGAGAACAGTCGACTCATAAGTAGATTGAACTTGTGTCTTAGTTTAAATCGAAAAATGCAACCAGGTAATGCACCTTTAAAGTAAAAAAACAATATGGAAACTCCGAACTGAAAGCATTGTATGCAAAACAGCCGACTGTAAACGTGATTCTTTAAACATGCAATGCATTACTGTCATGTATGTGGGTTTATGAACATTTGTGTTTGCAATCTGTATGAGGATATGGAAAGTCAGCTTGCCATTTATGGTTTGTTCTCTGTAAGTTTCCATCAGTGGTGATGGAGGCAGAAGGAGGGGTTTGTGCCCTCCACCCTGGGCATGTGGCAGTCGAACAGAGGCAGCTTTATTGAGCTGTGTCTCTGATTTAAATCATATGGCATCGCCTGGAATCACTTCATGGCTTGGAGGCCGTTCAGATGAATGCCCCAACAAGAGACTCGCTCTGTTTCTCCCCCTCAGTTCATCTGTTTGTTGGCTTTCGATTTCTTTCACAGTGTTTCTCACTAAAACCAAATGGCGTCATGTCTGTTTGATTATGCTGTTTCGTCTTTATATCTCTTCAAGGTCAAATTTCTCATCTGCCAAAATCAGTCGTTCAAAATCCAAAGCAATACTTACTTTTATAATGGATGGATGCACTTTTTTGGGCTTCAAAAATCTCAGGTACCATTCACTCCCATTATGAAGCTTGGAAGAGCTAGGATATTAGTTAATATAACTCTGATTATCTTTTGCTCAAAGAAGAAAGTAATTTACACCTAGGAATGCTTGAGGGAGTAATTAATGGGATAATTTTCATTTTTGGGTGAACTAACCCTTCAAGTAATAAAACTCAGTGGTTTCTTTCCCTTATTAAAAGCATATTAATTTATGTCATGTGTCAGAAGTGATCTGTCGTAACTGGTTTAGGAGCTTCAAATGAGCCATGCACTGCGTCTGAAATCGCATACAATAATATAGTAGGTACTTCCTTAGGTTTGAAACTTACTTTAGGAGCATTTTAAAAAGTATGTATTAAGTATAAATGTGTATGAATGACAACCCGACGTACTACATTCACCATGTTGTCACGGTCATGTGACTCAGGGATGGACTGGGACACAATTTCAGGCCGGGAAATCCTACACCTATTCAGGCCATCCTATGCACCCAAATAAATTTTAGAAACACGGACAACCCTATTTTTTACTAAATTAGATTTATTGGTCTAAATCCTTAGGCTGGGGCCGTGTAAAATAATTAAAGGCTTTCTCTTGAACGGTATCCTCACTTCCCTTTTCCTTCTCTTAATTTTCTCTAATATCTCTCTGTCTCTCCCTTCCACCAGGATCATCAGCCTCATACACTAAGTAAAGTGGAGGACTGTTATATATGTATGTATGTATGTATAAAGTGTGCGTATTTTTCTTGTACCTGTCTCTTCTTCACCTGTCACTTGTTCTGGCCTCATGTTACAAACAGAACTGTCTCCACCTTGGTGTAAAACAACCACCTCTTGCCCAGAATCTACATTTATTTTAGTAAAAAATCAAAGTATTATATTTATGACAAAATGTTGTTGTTTTTATCTTAAAATTACTTAAATATCCAACATTTAGCAACACTATATGTCATACAATATGTAAAAAAAAAAAAAATTTTTTTTTTGTTGATGTCTGCACTGTCTATCACTCCTGTCTCCCTGCTCCCAGTACCACATAAATGTTAATATTTGTCTGCAAAATTACTAATGTAACTTTACACTAAATAATATTAATCTCCTTTAGCATACAGTATTTTGAGTGACGATAGTAAAAGGGGCGCTATACCGCTTACATTTGCTAGCATTTCAATACTAAGTTAACGAAGAAAAAAGTACAGTATTTACAAATGAAACTGACCTGCACTTGAAGCCATGAACAGGTCATTCATTTTGCAACATTTTGATGCTTGTTCGGGTGCTTTCTTTTTCGTTGTCCTTTCCCTCTCTGCTCCACCTGGCCGTTTTCTCTCCATCATCGGCTGCTGCTCGCATTTTCTGTTTAATCGTTTAGCTGAGGCTTAAAGTCGAATCGTAGCCTTGCCAGTCAAGACTTACAGATTCATGATTTTATTTTATAATAATAATTTTATTGAATGACAAATTCGAAAATGATCACTGGTAAATGTAGTAGTATAAAAAAAAAAGAAGGCCAAATTAGTCGCCAGGCCACCGGGAATTCTCCCGGTGCTCCCGATGGCCAGTCCGGGCCTGATGTGACTTAGGCTACTGTGTCAGTTGCGTCGTGTCACTGTCATTCATAAATCCTCTCCTGTGGCCTCATGGGATAGTAAAGTGTCCATCAGTTGCACACTTCAGAATCTCAGCAGAACTAGTTTAGTTTCATTTCATTTCATTTCATTTCATTTCTCTACTCTTTTATCATCTAAATGACCTTTTTTTTTTTATAAAAAGTCTTTCATCAGGCAGTCGGATTTTTTTTCTTTTTCTTTTCTTATCCAGATCAAATCCGTTTCGTTGTTTACAGTTTAAACAGCAGAAAACCACATGAAATATGGCTTTTAAAAACCCCACTCCAAACCACATTCATATGTGGTCTGAAATCAGATTGCAATTTCAGATTCTTGGAAATGTCTTTCGATCTGAACTGTCAGATCGGATTTTTTTCTTCTTCCCCCATTCAGTTCGCAACATCCTGCACAGTAAAGAGTGAGCAAAATATGTGTGAGTTTAGGAACAGTTGTAGATGGCATATTTTATTGGCAAATTTCTATTTTTCCAGAAATCAGCCATTTTGCACTCTGCACCGCCATCCACAAACCACTGTCAGATATAGACAGTTCAGAATCTGCATTATTCTGCTTTATATTAGCCTGACTTCGTCATACTCATATTCTAGTCAGAATGTGAGTCTGATACCGCTCCATAGAGATTTGATTATGGGGCGTGTCTCAACCGAACTAGGAAAAAAAAAACCTCTGCACTCAATTGGATAGACCTACAACCAATCAGAGCAACGGAGTAAATGACGCATGTCCTTCATTCATATTTTCAACCAACAAAATGTCGCGGGCGCGGCTTTCTGTTCCTCTTTTAAAATGAATGCGCTGTCGATATCTTCTATAACAGACGCGATGGCGGAATCTACACATGATGTTTCATAAACAAAGTTCGGGAGGAGCACGTACAAATAATCAATCCAATATCAACTTGTCATCAAACAATACCATGTCTAAGGTTACCGAGGAAGCATATTCGCTCTGTCAACTTACCTAACACTCCTTGACAGTTTTTCAGCATCCCTCCACCACCCCGAATCCTCACTCTTGTCTTGTTCTCTCACAACCAGGAACACGGGGGGAGTATGGCTACCGAGCCCACAGCCCTCTCCTCGGACAGAACGTCATATACGCATTTATTCTATCTTACTTATTTGTGTGAACTCGTGACATCTCATATAGCCTACGCATTTATTCTATCTGACTTATTTGTAAATGTGAACTCGTGAAATCTCAATTCTCCAGCTGCAGTCGTCTTTGTTGTAAACTAATTCAAATCAAGCGCTCTTTGGTGACGTAACCGCAGACCATCTGTCCATCATCGATTAAAGCCCGCCCTGGCAATTTGATTGGCTCGGCCTTCTAGGAGCCGAGCATAATTACTCCTCAATGGATCGAGTCCAGACCGAACTTCCCGACCAAAAAATATTGTGGGCGGGGTTCGGGCTGGCACCCAGGCTAGCTTTATATGTTAATAATGTCCAGTACTGTATAAGTCTTATGTTTGACGTTTGACCCTCAGGAATTTTATGAGAAGGCATTTGTGCTGAACTGTTGTAAATAGTGCATAGTGGCCAATTTACTAGATCATGCTGACAAAAAAATATGTGAACTGAAATGGGTCAGAGGTAATTAACAAGTATGTGTTAAACTATTTTTTCCCTCTTGTGTTTTTTTCCAGGCACCTGTTGGATTTTACATCAATTTTGGATCACTTGCTGAGTTCATCTTCCCTCCAAACCAGTGCTACGCAAACCAACAAAAGTGTATAATGGATTTATGGTTAGCGCATAGAGTTTAGTAAAATAATTCCTTTAATAAAAAGTGCCTGAGTGAGAAGTGAGATAGTGGTAAGAGACAGATAATTCACCACCTCAACGATAGCACCATCTTTGGACGCTGGAGGAGCGCCATCATCAAAATGGCAACCAATAGGGAGAGGCCTGTGAGTCACATGACAGGGTTCTACCCCTTTGCCTTCAGCTCAATGCGAAACCACTCCCCCTTTGATCTCCTGGCCAATGGCAGCCTCTTTGGACGATTTGGGGCGGACCTTCCCAAAGAGATGGCAGCTCTGTGTAAGTAGCTTTCAGAATAACCCCATCTTATGAACAACTACACACACAGAAACTAATAGCTTGTGTCTGCAGTAGCACAGACAATCTATTTCTTCTTTTTTATGTTGCAGATATTGTTTTCAGTGTCACATGATCCTTCAGAAATCATTCTAATATTCTGATTTGCTGCTTAAAATCAGTACATTTTCACTGTTGACAACCATTTTTTGCTGCTTAACATTTTGAAAACTGAATTTTTTGATGAAAATATTGTTCAAAAGAATATATTTTTTTTAAATATAAATATTTTCTAACAGTATAAATGTCTTTTTTTTAGGGTTATTAATTTCTTTCTTTTTTTAATTGAACTTTTTGATGGTAGTCTATCACAGTTTCTACAAAAATATTAAGCAGTAAAAACTATATATATATTATAATTATAATAAATAAATCTTGAGCAGCAAATCCTCATATTAGAATGATTTCTGAAGGATCATGTGACACTGAAGACTGGAGTAATGATGCTGAAAATGTTATAATATATTCACATAGAAAACTGTTATTTTAATATTTAAAAAAGTATTTTTTTTAAGTATTCATATTTAATATTTTTATATTTAATATTTAATGTAATAGTATTTCAGAGTGTTGCTGTTTTTACTATATTTTTTATTAAATAAATGCAGCCTTGGTGAGCAGAAGAGACTTTTTTCAGAAACATAAAAAAATCTTAATCATTCCAAACTTTTGACTTAAAGTATATAAATATGGTTTTGGTATAAGGAACAGTAGAATATATGAGGCTAATATATAAGATTCTTCCAGTAAAGTGTGATTTGAATTTGTGCAGTTTGCTTGTGTGATTCAGGGTTTGTTCTTGATGTTGGTCGTGTTCAGACACGCACATCTGCTGAATCAAGCAGACCACATGTCAGTCACCACCTCCTGGAATAATCCAGCTGAAACACGCGCACACACACACACGCGCGCACACACACACACACACACACACACACACACACACACACACACACGCACGCACACACACACACACACCCACACACACTTACACCCACACTTGCACACGCACTTGCACACGCACGCAAACACCCACACACACACACACACACACACACACACACACACACACACGCACGCACACACACACACCCACACACACTTGCACACGCACGCAAACACCCACACACACATGCACACACACACACGCACACACACACACACACACACACACACACACACACACACACACACACACACACACACACACACACACACACACACGCATGCACACAAACGCACACGCACGCACACACACACAAACACAGGCAAATTCAAGTCCTTTGAATAAACAAAAAATGTCAATTTACAGCCAGGAAAGAGTGAAAGGGCATAAACCACTAAACATCGACCTGAACAAAGATTACATTTTATTAAAAATAACACAATAAAAACACACAGGAAGTAGCGGATGTTTGACGTATCATACATGAAATACTGCTTTTGTTTTCATGATGAGAGACAAACGTATTAAAAGTAAAGTGGTTGCATCAACAGTTCTGTAAGTACCGCATGTGATTATCTCATTATGTGGTGCCTTCATACACACACGTCCATTAATATGAGATAACATCTACTCATCCCTCAATCTATCCTTTCTTCTTTCAGGGTGGGAACAGACAGAGAGACAGATGGGCTAGGCGGGCGGGACAGGCTGTTTCTTTTGCATTACACACAACAGAGTGTTTTAAAGCCTTCACCATCTTAAAAATAAGGCCAGAAGCTCATGAAAGTGTGCAATGCAGATATGAATAATGGTCCAACCCACTTTCTACCGATCTAACACTTTTAACACTGTACTCAAGAGTTAGATTCAAATGTATAGGCCACTAAACTGTGTGTTTATACAGTATCTGAATAACAACACGTTCACTGTAACTGACTTTCTCAACGTTTTTTTCAACCTGTTGCTGTATTATGACAGTAGTTGTGATGAAAAAAGTAAACTAACCATAGAAGAGGACAGTTTATGTTAATGCATGCTATAGTGCCCCTTGTGGCAGCACTAAAAATGCATCTATAGCATAATGCAACAATGTAAAAACGTCTCGGTTACTAATGTCACCCTCATTCCCTGAAGGAGGGAACGGGAGACATAACGTCAACGTGACAACGTAATTGGGGTCACTTCAGGGAGCCCTATCATCTTCGAGTGTCTACAGAACGAGCCAATGACTGTTGGTATGCGTGATTCGCGTCACGCGCCCTGCCCCGCAGTGCGGGTATAAACAGGAAGCGGGCGCACACACATATAATTTTTCGCTGAGGAGCCGTAGTGATGGCCTTCAGGGAACGAGGGTTACATAAGTAACCGAGATGTTCCCTTTCAGTCGCTCACGTTCGACGTAGTGTCGACGTGGCGACGTAATTGGGATCCCATGGAAACCGCCACGGTTGGTGCCACATCCAGCGCCCTATGCAAGACTCTCATTCTGGGACTGAAGACTGGCTGGGGCTGAAGACCTGCGTAGAGGGAGTTCGAACTGCTGTTCCGTTATAACCCACACAGTGAAACTCTTGGATAACACTGGGAAAGCGTGCCTTTCCAAGGGAGAGGTACACTGCGGAGCCACATCCTGCCACAAGGAGAGGACACATACGGATTGGCCGGTCAGGGGCAGTGCAACATATGGAATGTCACTGGGGTGGTTCCAATCTGAGAAGGGGGAGGCAACACCAGACAGTGACGGCAGAGCGGACTTTGCCAAGGGAAAGTCACGGGCTCACCGCAGGGAGCTAATCGTTGAAGAATACGCATATGGGATCGCTGCAGGGATCACCACATATGGAACCCAGCCTAGCACAAGTTACACAAGCATACGAGCACTAGGCCTGGCATTCCTTCGTAAGCCAAGGCGATGGCATCCACTAACCAGTGGGCCATCCTCTGCTTGGAGACAGCCTTTGCCTTCTGCTAGCCTCCATAACAGACGAAGAGCTGATCTGAGGTCCTGAGACTTTGCGTTCTGTCCACATACTGACGCAGAGCGCAAACGGGACAGAGAAATGCCAGGGCTGGGTCTGCCTCCTCCGAAGGCAGCGCTTGCATGTTCACTACCTGGTCCCGGAAGGGAGTGGTAGGAACTTTGGACACATATCCGGACCATGATCTCAGGATCACATGAGAGTTAGCCGGGCCGAATTCTAGGCACGATTCGTCGACCGAAAATGCATGCAGGTCCCCTACCCTCTTGATAGAGGCCAATGCAACCAGGAGTACTGTTTTACAGGACAGAATTTTTAACTCTGCTGACTGCAAAGGTTTAAAGGGTGGTCTCTGAAGTGCCGAAAGGACTAGAAACAAATCCCAAGAGGGTTTAGAGCGTGGGCGAGGTGGATTTAGTATCCAACCTGATGATCAGGTCGCGCTTTCCCAGTGACTTACCTTCAACTGCATCATGATGTGCGGCAATAGCGACAACATAAGACTTTGTACTGATATGCCCGTCCCTCGAACGCAAAACGATGAAATGGTCTGTGTCGAGGGAGAATCGAGACATGAAAGTACACGTCCTTCAGGTCGATCGCTGCAAACCAATCTTGGGTACGGATGCACTTGAAAATGCATTTCTGCATAAGCATCTTGAACGGCAGCCTGTGAAGGGACTGGTTCAGGACATGCAGGTCCAAGATTGGCCATAACCCACCACCTTTCTTGGGTACAATGATGTACGGCTGTAGAAGCCGGTCTTCATATTGGCTGGAGGGACCGGCTCGATCGCGTCCTTTGCCAGTAGGACTGCGATCTCCACCCTGAGCACAGGGACATTGTCCGCCAGAACACGGGTGAAAAGAATGCCCCTGAATGCAGGGGGACGCCAGGCGAACTGAATCGCGGAGGAGGAGCTCTGGGTCAGAGCACTATACGGTGGAGACCACGACCTGGTGAGCTCCTCGTGCACTTCCGAGAAGAAAGGCACCGGGGCGGCGCGCTGAGAACCAGCACGGGCCGCCCCGAGAAACCAAACATCCAGCCGGGAAGGTTCAGGACGTGTTGGAGGGTTCCACTCAAGCCCGACCTTCTCGGCGGCCCAGGAAAGCATAGCTGCCCACTCTGGATCGGACTCGGGCAACGCTACACTTCCCGAAGGAGGTAACGCAGCCGAATCTTCATCTCCAGAGGAGCGAAGCTCCCCCTCTGATGCTGCTATCAACATCTGGTTGTCAGGAGGAGCCCCAAAAGACACAGCTGGTCGTTCAAGAGAAGGACCATTAGGTTCTTTTGGAAGCTCCAGTGGCGGCCGCGTTTGTGATCCTCAGATCACCCTGGCTAAGCGCCGAAGTAGGCCTATTCGGGGCAGAATAGACGCTAGATCGGGGCATAGGCGAGGGGACTGCACCTCCCTTGAGGTAAGCGAGTCTCGATCTTAACGCGGTCATAGTAATATTCCCGCATTGGGAACATGAACTATTCACAAAAGCGGCCTCAGCATGCTGAATGCCCAAACATGTGAGGCAACTATTGTGGCCGTCTGCTGGCACCAGGGAATGACCGCACCCAGAAACACACAAGCGAAATGACATCCTGAAAAGGATGCAGGGTTCGCTTGTGTTGCTCTTTTGTAAAGAAAAAGAAAGAAAAGAAGAAATACACTCTTTCCGCTACTCTCACAGTGCTTAGGCATCCAGGGAATGGCCGCAGTGTACAGCAGTGCTGTAAACACTATAAGGGAAACGCCCACCGATACCGACACAGAAATAAGCTTGCTGTGAAAACAGCAGTTGTGTGAGCTTAAGCTCGCGGCCACTCGCTGATCGCACCGTCACACCAACACCGAAGAGAGAGAGTCTTGAAGGAGTCTCCAACACAGTAGCAGTCTGTAGATTTCGGAAGACAAACAGAAGCTCAGCTCCGAGGTGAAAGACGATATGTGCGTGTGCCCGCTTCCTGTTTATACCCGCGCTGCATGGCGGGGCGCGTGACGCGATTTACGCACGCCAACGGTCATTGGCTCATTCTGTAGACACTCAAAGATGATAGGGCTCCCTGAAGTGATCCCAATTACATTGTTACGTCAAACGTGAGCGACTGAAAGGGAATCCAAGTTTCCTAGCTAAAAGCTTTCATGTATTTGAGTAGCATGTTCCAGGCCTTAAGGTTGTTCAGTGGGTCTTTGCAGCATCTTTATTCATGACACTGGAAATTAAGTGCAATGTGGGAAACATTATACCATTTTTTCATATTTACCATATACCATATAGAAAATTTGCATATAGTGAATGGTAGCCTATAAATATTATAAAATATTACGAGTAATATGGTAAAATAAACAACCTTCTAACTAAAGAGCTTTGTAAATGTGATTAGGATGTAAGTACAGTTTTATCTTATTGAATACATGCAGTTGATGGTGGATTCTCTGATGTTTTAAGGCCAGAGGTTTGGTATCACAAATGTTTGCTGTTATTTCTATGATTTTGGCATTTACTCACCCTCAAGTTGTTTCAAACCTGTATGAATTTCTTTCTTCTGTTGAACAAAAAAAAGAAGATATTTTGAAGAATATGGGTAAACAAAAAGTTGATGGACCACATTGACTTTCATAGTATGGAAATAAAATAAAAAATACTATGGAAGTCAATGGGATCCATCAGCTGTTTGGTTACCGACATTCTTCAAAATATCTTCTTTTGTGTTCAGCAGAAAATAGAAATTCATAGAGGTTTCGAACAACTTGAGTAAATGATGACAGAATTTCATTTTTTGGGTGAACTATCTCTTTAAGGACACCTTAAATAATCAACTCTCCCTCTTCCAGCTCATGACATCAGCGCTGAAACATTATTCAGCCTCAGTACTGACAGCAACTCTATTAACTGTACATAAAAGACCACTTTACTTTTTTATTAGCTTCAGATTTAACGTCCTGAAATGTTGGACGAATACGGAGAAAAATCCAGTTGAGTTTGTACACTTTTAGTCTGCACCTAAAACCTGTGAGTTCTGTACAGCTACAATTTAAAATTTGACATTCACAACACATAGAAGAGAAACACTGACATTGCAAAGTTGGGAGAAATTTGAGATATCAATATATCAGGTCTTAAACTGTTCTTGTGAAATATAGAATATAAAAAATATGTAAATGTGACATTTAAAGTCCCCCTGTAGTCGATAATTTTCTCCCTTAAAACTCATCTTTGATCACCAAAATGACATATTTAAAAAAAAAAATTATTCATGCCTTAAAATACCTTGAATGCAACTTTACACCCTTGCCTCATTTAGTAAACATGGTTCTATGAATATGCAAATGAGCCCCGCCTCCACTCACTCACTCAGCTCAGAGATCCACTGGTTGACGATCACACGTTGATCTGATTGGTTACAAGGTAGTTTGTGACGTCAGAAACACCAGCGATTTCAAACCGTGTTTTTGAGACGTGGTTCACTGCAGTTTTAAGGAGAGAAAATAATCAGCAATGCTGTCGACTTATGAATTTACACATGGTTTGTCTTAAAGCATATTAAAAACACCACATAGACATATAAACAACATTAAAAGCTGCATTTTCACCACATGGGGACTTTAATATTTAAAATATTGCATTTGCACCAAGGCAAAATATATCATTTGAAATATAACATTTTCAAAAATATGGCCCTATTTTAACGATCTGAAACGCAAGTATCAAGCGCGAAACGCAAGTAACTTTGTGGGCGGATCTCGGGCGCTGTTGCTATTATACCGGCGGGATAAATGACTCTTGCGCCCGACGCAAATCTAAAATGGGTTGGTCTGAAGTCGCTTCATTATTCATAGGTGTGGTTTGGGCGTAACGTGAAATAAACCAATCAGAGCATCATCTCACATTCCCTTTAAGAGCAGACGTGCTTGTTCCATGGCGTTCCATGGCGTCCATTGTTCCATATTTTTCCTTGTAATAATGTATGGTTTTCTAAAAATGAGAACTGCTGCGTCTGTGTGTAGATGAGATAAGCTTTGTTGTGCACACGCTATATTGATTATGGCCAAGCATGCGCCCTTAAAGGGACACTTCACCCATTTGCATTAAGCTTTGCATTGTTAGAAACCCAGTCATACTATTGAATGGTCGTGCAACACTCTCTCATTTTCCCCTGAGACGGGAGAAATCTGTTATTTACCTCTTACACTTCCTCCTACAATGACGCAAAAATCGTCATTTTGCGTCATTGTAGGAGGAAGTGTTAGAGGGGGGGATTTCTGTTAAGACTACAGACACTAGTTCCGCATCTTTCCCAGGGTGGGGCGCGCTCACGCTACAGACCTATTATAGATCAGTGGGTGGGACTTTACTCTCTGAAACTGAAAGCAATATCCTCCATCTTGTTTGAAGCTAAGCTAACAGGCGCTGTGGAGACAGATGTAAAGTTATGACAATAGCGGAGGAGAGTGCTCAATATGATATAGAAGAAGAGGATTTCGGAAGTCTGATGCTTGAATCAGGTGTCTGTGGCTACCTTTACAAGCCGCATTATAGCGAAGAGCAGCCGAGGCAGAAGACCTGCCTGCCGCGGACGAGGAGCCCGGACTGGCTCGAGTTAGGGCGGACTGGTGGCGCCGGTGATCTCACAATGCAGCTACGAACCGCTACGAACACAGAGATAGAGTCCGTCTGTGGCAAAGAATTTCAACGATGACAATTTCTCCTGGACGAAATCTCTGAATCAGACGAGGACACGGACGTTTGTGTTGAGAACTATCCTAGTTTCGCACCGCATATGTTCTGACTGAACATCCAGGTACCATGCAATAATTCACCTTTTCGAAAGAAATACAAACGAGGAGTAATGCACTATATGAGTTCGCCAACTAACTAGACATTTTGTGTGAATGTGAAATGAATTTCAAGCTCTGGTAGTAGCTAGCCTTGTAGACGGAAGAGTGATTTCTCTTATAGGCAGATATGCGCTTTCTGGATTAGTGGGAGTGGCTTGCGGAGCTGTGCAATGTGGTGCATTGTGGGAGTTGTTGTCTTTCATACAAATGTGTTCTGAAGTTATTTTTTGTCTTTTCTCGGTCACGAAGGCACCAAATTCAAAAATTATTTTACATTTCGACTACATATATGACCCACTTTAAATAAAAAACAATGTTCAAATGGGTGAAATGACCCTTTAAAATAGCATATGAATAACATGCGCAACTGACTTTAGACTAGGTTTTTCCTGTTCAGTGACGGAATTGTTTTCTGAAACTGCAAAATAGCACCAGGGAACGTTTGCGGCGGAACACGCCTCCTCTTTTTCGCTGAACCACCCCCGGGAGCGCAAGTTCATTCCCTAATTTACCGACGTGCGTCTGTGGAGGGAAAAGTCCGCTGTGCACGGGTGCAAAATAGGAATGATACATGCGTCGGTGTATAAAGTCAATTGCGCTGGGTGCAAGATAGGGCCCTTTATGTTTCTAAAGACTTTAGAAATACAAAGATGTTGCACTAATATTACTTAAGAATACCAGAAGGAAAGCACAATATGGTGGAATAAGTCTCACCTTCTAAATAAAACAGCCAATCGCTGATTGGTAAAGACATTCATTTATGAGATGCGCTCTTATGCCTGCACATAACCTGGTCTAGACTGAAAAATAAGCTATTAAGCTATTATTTTAACATCATTTGAGCATATGAAACAACATTTAGACAGTTCATGTCAGATTTTGTTGCTGATTTAAAATATGTTATTTAATTGTGATTTCGACAAGCAGTTTTTGAGATTTCAGGATTCCCCCATTCAAATAGATGGGATTTGGACTTGGATGTAGAGTTCTCAACGGGCCTGAAAATTACAACCCGACCCGACCCGGCCCGTGGCTTTTAAAGCCCGGACATGATGTAACCCGACACATCAACATGAATTATCAGCCCGAACCCGGCCCGCGGCCCGACGCCGATTCTGTTTTTTTTTTCCCTCTTTTTTCTCATACACGTATTATCATGACCAGCAGACGGGAATTCAAATCAACCTTTAATGTTCATGCCTTTTAACAATACAAACAATACAAACAACTGAAACAATAAACTTTAAATATATAAATAGGCTATATAAATATGCCTTAAATAAAAATCTTCACACAATAATAGCACCTCATCAGCACCTTGCATTTTGAGCATTGCACATCACATTCCATCAGAATCCAGCACCACTCCAAACACTTTCCAGACCTCTGATTTTCCCACTCCTGTAGTAGCGACGGTGAATTCACCTGCGGCAAGTTTACTTTTCACCAACTCCATCTTCTTCTCTCCTGGCTAAAGGCGTGCACGCAGCGGCGTCAGGTCTGCCTCCGCCCCTCTCCATGATGCACGTTGCACGCAGCAGCCAGACTTTCTTTACGGTGAACAGCAGCGATGATTAATAAATGTTTTTTCACTGAGCGGAAAAGATTAAGCCCGAGGTCCGACCCGACCCGAGTCATTTGCTTATATTTTCGACCTGAACCCGCGGGTCCCGTCGGGTTTGTCGGGCCGACCCGACCCGTTGAGAACTCTACTTGGATGCTCGAGGCGTTGCAAATATGGCTGGCGAGTGTACAGACTTTCCTTGAACGGCACTTTGATAAATAAAAAAGGACAAATATGGTATATTAGTTTAATGACATCATTATCTGTTATGAAGGGTTTTTCTCTCATTGACAAATATTATTGAATGCATTGGGAAATATGGAATACTTTTCAGTCACTGAGGAATGTAATCTCACATTCTCGTACAAATAGTAGTGCACAAAATGGATCACATCTATTGTATTGCACACACACACACACACACACACACACACACACACACTTATCTGCACATGAGTTTGGGAATCTCGTGGAGCTTCTGGTTTCATAGATGCAGAATGTGAGATGAAAAAAGAGGTAGCATTTGAAACAAATGTCAAATTCTTCTAGTTTTAAGAGCGAGGCAGAGGATGGCCAACGCTGAGGTTATGAAGGACTGAGGCTGGGAAAGCACAAACTACACATTGTGCCTCGCTATTTATTTATATAGAATTGGAGTGGAATTTCTGGGGTTTGGCCCAATTCTTTAAACCACCAGTGGTGTGTGTGTGTGTGTGTGTGTGTGTGTGTGACAGAGAGAGAGAGAGAGAGAGAGAGAGAGAAATTGGAAGTAGTGATTGAGTGTTTGCATGATGGAGGATTCTAGTAAACTCATTTGAGTAAAATTAACATTGCCAAATTATACAGGATTATCTTCTTAATTTGTTCAACTTTAAAGAAAGAAAGGCACATCGACAGACAGAGGAATGTGTGGTGATAGAGATCAGCCGGCTTGTGCACATGCTGCAGGGAAACTGTCCCATCACAAGTTAGCTGGCATGACTTACTGGCATTAAAAAAGTAGCGAGTCGAACGCTTTTATGCCGGTAGCGTTTGTCGAGCTGTGCATGAATCTTTCTGCTTGTCCAGTTACAGGAATAGTTCACCTAAAAAGGAACATTTCAACATTGTTTAAAAATATAACTATGTAACTAACTGTTTATAACTATGTAATAATAATTAAATGAATTACTTGATACAATGCACTTATTGTGTAGTTGTGTTTTTACCTTAGTCTGTAAAAAAATATGGACGTAGTGTCAGTAACGTCACCCGTAGGTCGCCATTTTGGCAGCGCGTTACTCCCGGATAAATGAAAATGGGCAGCGAGGCGGATTAGCTGAGGTGACGTGACGCTAACAGACAGCAGACAAACGGCTAGTAGTGACATCAGTGGCAATCCATCTGTCACTCAAGTGGCCACGCCCCTAATTATGCAGAACTTTAAGACTTAACATAATTTAAATGGATGAGTTATAAAAAAATTCACCCCCTCACAGTTGTCATGAATGGCAAAATTAGCAATATAGTCCAAAACCACTTTTTACACCAGGCTGTAAACATATTTTTTTCTGCTGTAAAGTTGGGCATTTTAACATAGGGGTCTATGGGATTGACTCTCTTTTGCAGCCTGTCTCTTGTGGCCAGTCGATGAATTGCAGTTTAAGTCATTTTCTTGTTGGATTCGAGAGAGAGACAGGAAGGTTGCCGCTTGGTTTTAACATTGAACTTATATTTAAAAAAAACATGTGCATGTAATTACATCTGTAAATAATGTCTGTAATTACATCTATAATTACCGTTGACCCTTAACCAACCCTTAACCCTACCTATACCACCAAACCTGTCCTAACCTTACCCATATCCACATCAGTAGCAGCACAAGTGCTCTGCAATACATCAACACAATAAGTGTATTGTGCGTAACAATTATTGTTACTTTTTATGTAGGTACATGGTAGTGAAAGATACTTAATATAAAGTGGGACCAAATTAGGTGTAGAAACAATTTCCACTCAGAAATTGTTAGTAAATCTACTTACTCCAGTAAATTGTTTTATTTTTTTTATTTGATTTACTAACAGCTTGCATCAGTGCAAACCCTCTTTCTGCGTTTAAAACTACTGTCGGGATTTACTGAAGACACGCAGTGAAAAATTAGCAATGAAAAGGCTTGGACAGTTATTTTTGCGGCTTATGCATTTGTAGGAGTTTCCCTTTCAGGTGCAAAATTTATTGGAAGAGAGTACTTAAATGAATCATGCGAGGTGATTTACTAAGGTTTGCATTAATTTTCTGGTGTTTGGCACAAAAAAAGCATCTCTTAACCCATTTTGTGCCTGTTAGTAGATCCCCCGCACATGATTATCAGAGGACTACGCTAATCTGCGCTTGGTAGATTGTGTTTATCTTTATGGAAATGATTCGGCTGCATCTGTGTTCTTTCATTTGCGCGTCGTCAGTAGACGTCAACTTCTACATAGCCGACTTCTCCTTTGAATGAACTTTTGCAGATTTATTAGCAATGGAAATGTAGTTAATTGCACATTTGCAAATGTTTGTATGTGTACATAAGTGCCCTATAATGCAGAGAAGACTGTTTTCCCCCTTGAGGGTCAGATTACAATTCATGACCGGCACACACACACACACACACACACACACACACACACACACACACACACACACACACACACACACACACACACACACACACACACACACACACACACACACACACACACACACACACACAGACACACACACACTACAGACCCCCAAGGAACCACACATTCCAATACAAGCAAATCCAGCACACATGCAGTCAGAAATCCAAACCCAAACGCTGCGTAGCTCCAGCCACAAATGATGAGGTCCAGGTTTATGTTCCTCGCTGGAAGAAGAGCGAGTCGTTTGAACAGAGCAGGGTTTGTTCGGTCTGTCTGGGCATCCCATGACGCTAGTGTTCGGCAGTAAAAAAAAACATAAGTTTGATTCTGCAAGATCCTGCAGATGAGCCACTGACGCCAATGGACAAAGACAGAGACAATATACAAAAAATAAAAAGATAGAAAGGGAGCAGAGGCACAGATGGACAGGAATGATTGGCAGATCGACGAAAAGCAGGAAGGCCTGAGAAAGAGACAGAGAGAAAGAGACAGAATGGGGCACCTTTTCCTGTCTGCATTCCCCTTTCCTTTCTGCAGTCCTCAAGCCTTGGCCCGCGAGTGTGTGTGTGTGTGTGTGTGTTTGAAGGGGGTGTAATTGCCTCAAGGTGTGGAGAGAACAGAACTGGCTGAGACTGTGCAGTGCTGCTCCCTGCTGTGTGTCACTGAGGAGTGTGTGTGTGTGTGTGTGTGTGTGTGTGTGTGTGTGTGTGTGTGTGTGTGTGTGTGTGTGTGTGTGTGAGTGTGTGAGAGAGAGAGAGAGAGAGAGAGAGAGAGAGAGAGAGAGAGAGAGAGAGAGAGAAGAGAGAGAGAGAGAGAGAGAGAGAACAAGAGAATGAGAAAAGCAAGAGAAGGAGGGGGACGTGTTGAAAGACAGGTGAAAATGTTGAGGCAGAGAGAGCAAAGGTATGGGGTGAAATAGGGGGTAACGTATGTGCGGATTAACAGATGTCTACAGAATGGGAAGGCAGGAGAAAGAAAAGCATGGGTGTTTTTGTTCCATTTTAGTGAAAATGCATTAAAAAAAATTTTTTTTGGTACAAAAATGACAGGAAAAGCACATATCCTGTATTGTGTATTGTGTACACATTGTATATTGGCTGAAAGGTTTTTTTTTTTTTTTTTTTTGTCGTCTCTGCATTGCCAAATGTATGTAAGACATCTGTAGACTATATAAACATGAACAGATATTGACAAAACAAGAATGTGGAAAAAAGAAAAAAGTTTTGAACGTTACATTTTTCTACAATGTAGTGTTTCGATATAAAATTTTTTTTTTTGTAATTCTCTTAGGTAGAACATACTGTATTTATGCTGCATTTCCCAAATATAAAATAACTCTGGTTAGTAACCTAAGAGACACTTTTTCCCCCTCAAATGTCTTGGAAGAATTTTATTCATTAATTATATGTTAAGATGAACTAACAATAAAAAAAAATACCTGTGAAACTACAGCGAAGAGTAACCCTGCAAAAAACTCCACAAACACATTCTCTTACATGTAAAAGTCATGAATAAAATAATGAATATAAAAAGAGGATTTAATGGTGACATTTTTTCAATGGTCCATTCTACTAACTATAAGTAACTTTGCAACTACATGTCAACTGTCTGTTTAATATCTGATAATACTTTTATTTTGATGATCCCAGCACACATTCTACTGATTATAAGTAACTTTGCAACTACATGTCAACTTATTCTGACCCAAACCCTAACCTAAAAGTCTACTAATACTTTAATGAGAGTGAGGGGCCGTTTACACTGCACCGTTTTCAACTATAAACTGAAAACCTTTTATGCATTTCATTTATGCCGTTCATTTACACGACGGATTTTGGGAGCCTGAGAATGCAAACTTTTGAAAACGAGTTTCAAAGTGCACGTTTTTGAAAACCATACAATTATCGCCTCCGCGTTAACTGTGTATATGCAAATTTGTGTAAACGGCAACATCATGCACATGTGTGTCTATAGTCATGTACGAGTACTTGACAACCACAACAAAAAGTGTTTATTAACACTTTCACAACATGAAAATGAACACAACATGCTTTCACCATCTTGATTGTTTCTATTCACCACTCTGTAGAAGAATGTTTCTTTACAAATTGGCATTGCTGACTTCTGGCCTGGCATGCATAATACAGCGTTTTTAGTCGTTTTCGGGATTCCATCTCAATGGGATTTTTTTTTGTGTGTGTTTGTCTTTTCAAAATGCGAAGGAAAAACGTTTCCATTTTTAGTACATTGTTGTCGTGTAAACGTACCCTTAGTTGACATACATGTGCAAAGTTAGTAGAATGCCTAAATTGGACCATCGAAATAAAGGGTAACCAATTGGGTATTAGGAAAATTAGGGGAATAAACAAGTGGCACAATGAAAAAACAGACAAAGGGCCCTATTTTAAGGATCTGAGCGCATGGTCTAAAGCACACGGTGTAAGAGCACTTAGTGTGAGTCCAAATAAAATGATCAAATGGTCGTCGCCATTTGGACGACGGGAAAAATGGTCGTCGCTCCCGGCGCATGGTCAAAAAGTGTTGTCCATATTCTCTTAATGAGTAATGGGTGTGTTTTGGGCGTAACATAAAATAAACCAATCAGAGTCTCTTCTCCCATTCCCTTTAAAAAGCCAGTTGCACTTGCGCCAAGGCGGATTCACTATTTACATGACGGAATTAGCAAGCAGAAAAACTGAACGCTTCTCTAGCGAGGAAACGGATCTGCGAGGAAATGGATCTGCTCATGCACAAGGTTAAAGCTGTGTGTGTGTGTGTGTGTGTGTGTGTGTGTGTGTGTGTGTGTGAGGTTAAAGCACAAGCAGACCATCTACGGGACAAGCCGGATTCCACCATATCTTTATGTACACAATAATAATCTTTTACATTGTAATCCTTTTATTTTTAATATTTGCCAAATTTGTGTGCTGCTGCGCATCCCTGTGTGTGTAATAAGCAGAGTGTACGCACCTATAGGTGCACATTACACTAATGCGCTCTTTAAATAACAAAAAAAATACTGTGCCCTTGACTTTAGACCAGATTTCAGTTGGTAAATGGCGCAGTCTATTTCTGATTCCTCAAAATAGCAACGCTCCAACAATGCGCCAGAACACACCTCGTTTTCAGACCAGCAGCCCATGGGCGCACAAATGGGCGCAAATTCATTTGCTATTTAAACAATGTGGCGCAGGACGTGAAAATGAAAACTGCGTCAGGCTGAAACAGCAAAACTCACTTTTGTCACGCCTGGCACTGCATTGCACCGGATGTATGATAGGGCCCAAAGAGTTGAGTGAGGCAAGCATAGAGAACCAGGCGCCAGAGAGAGTGAGTGAACCAGAGAGAGAGAGAGAGAGGGAGGGAGGGCAGAAGTTTTGGGGGAATGTTAGCACCCCACTGGGGCTGGCTTTAAGAGTTCAGTCCTCGTGAATGAGGGGAGGAAAAGGGAAAAGCATGGAAGGTGAATCATATAGGCTGTGGGTTTGTCTGAATTTCATGCCACTCTTCTTCTCTCACACTCCTCTGGAGGAAATGTGATTATAATGAGACTCATGAGTCAGCGATTACATTTGATTCAAAGTGCTATGCTGCAGAAATGCAACAAACAGGGGAAATCGCTTATTTCAAAAGACTAACAATTAGTCTTAATATAAATAGATTACATGTTGTTTTACTTAGAAAAATGACAAGCTGCAATGTCTGGACATTACATAAAAACAACACAAAAACATCTCTGTCATCATTAACTCACAGTTTCCTCTGTAAATATGTGAAACGTTTTTTTCATCCTTTAGCACTGCTTTCTAAATAATGCACAACACTATGAAAAACATGTCAAAGTAAGAACATTTGATGCAGACTTTGGCTGGGTCAAGTCAAGTTTAGAAGAATTAAGAAATGCAATACAGAGTCAACAGGGACAGTTGACGTCGATTTCGGCATATTTCAGTAGCGACGGATTGGAAGAGTTACCGCAGATCTGGACAGCATTAAGTTGTGGTGCACTTGATGAAATGAGAGAAAAATAAAGATGATGTAGTAAACCCATGGAGGAGAGGTGAGGTGAGGTGAGGTGAGGGTTTGGGGCGATGATGATGATGATGATGAAAACATCGCTGAAAGACAGGCTTGAAGAGCTTTTGACTGGCTATGAGTCTCTTTAATGTGGCGAAAGTCTTCAAATAGTTACACTGTACATCCATAACCCTTCACAGTCAAACCAAAACACATTTCTTCTCTGTAGAACTGGATGGAAACTTTCAGTTAATCTATGGCCTTTTATTGATGCACTTTTATTGAGAAAGGACAGGAAGTGAACAGCAGAAGAGGGAGGAATGCGATCTGAAATACTGTAGATGGAAATATTCCTCATGTTAATGCTTTTTTTTTTTAGCTATATGAATATTTTAATTGTTATAGCTGACTGTTAAGCAAAAGGCTATCACAGCACATCATGTAATGTAACATCTTTTATCTATGTAATGTATTGTATTTATGCCTATATTGAGTAGCCTGGCAAGCCAGACCTACATCAAGATGTTAGGTCTGGCAACTCACCACGGCTCAATCCGAGGGGCGGGATAAACGGCTGTCTTTCAAATTCACTCTGCATGCAATAGGACAGCGCATCAACCAACCAGAGCGTTTTCCCAACAGCGGAGCTAACGTTAGTTGATAGATTCAACTTTTGAATCTGGCCGGCAAAACTACGAACACATCTTGCTGTTTTAAGAATGACTTAAGTCCCGTTCTTTGCTCTTTTCTCAAAGAAAAACTTAACTCCAAGTCCTCCAGAGTCGCGGCCAAAGCCGATTCGAAAGACTGTTCGCCAGCAGCAGCTCTTCTTTGTATTCAAGTAGCAGGGAACCGTCGCAACTCTGTCGTCATTATGTTAAGCCCGCCCCGCCTACTCTATACACGATGTGATTGGCCTGACCCAATTTAGGTTTTTACAGCTCCAAAAGTCAATGGAGAGTTGCTAGACTACCCTGGCTGCAAAATAAATTTTGCTGCCGCTAGGGTGCGTCTAGATTTCTAGGCTATATATTGAGACCCATTATTAATAAAATCGTTGTGTTTATTTGTTTAGAGATCAAATTTTTGAATTGGAAAAAAAACAACTACAATATAAGATTAGGATAACATCAAGACATATTATTAATTTCTGTTCCGTAAGTTAAAATCATTTAAAGGGTTACTTCAGGATTTAGCATTAAGCTTTGTATTAGTAGAAAACCTGTAGTATTTTTCGAATTACCATGCTTTCCCCCCTCATATCCCCCTGAGAGGAGAGATTTATGTATTTTTTGTCTGGAAAAAATCCTCCGATGACGCAAAAATCGTCATTTTGCGTCATCGGAGGATTTTCTGTCCAGAGGCTAAAGACTACAGCCAGTAGATGGCGTTGTTCCGCATGTTTTCAGCCCGCCCATAGAGGGTGGGATCTCACTCACAGAATGTACACAGTATCAGCCGTCTTTCTTTGGAAGCTAAGCTAGCATGCTCTTGTTCTGTGGAGAAAGCTGAATAATAGGAGAAAGCTGAGTAAGTAGGGGTTACCATCTTCCTTTTCCCGGACTTGTCCGGCGGGCGAGACTGTTAAAAATGTCCGGGATTCGGCTTTTGCGTTCTGCGGTCGCCATTCATTGTTTACATGCACACCTCTCGTTTCAATCTAACTGAATTAATTCCGATCGGTGAATCTGACTGTAGTGTTTACATGAACGCTAAACAAGTGATTGGTTGGTTGATGTGCGTTTTAACATTGCTAAGAAAATTCCCGCTCCTTCGTGAGATATGCGAGACCCGGCGCGTCTCAGTAATGAAGCCACCGGCCTCGCGCCGTTCTCCCGCGGCCGTCAGCCTCGTCCTGCTCGCCACAGTAAACATGATGAATGGCGACTGTAGAACGCAAAAGCCGAATCCCGGACATTTTGGGTCTCTAAATCCCTGGCAAACTCATCACTTACTTAGGCTAGCCTTGTTGTTTTCAACTGTGCTCTCTAACCGGTAGGCGTGGCCTCCTAAGGCAGCGAAGCAAGTGCATTCTGGGAGTTGTTGTCTTTCATCCACATAAGCCAAAAATACATTTTCTGGCTTTTCTCAGTCTAGAAAGCTCCAAATTCAAAAATTTCTCCACATTTCTTCTACTTAAATGACCTATTTTAAATACACATTCATCTTCCCAGAGGTGAAGTATCCCTTTAAAATCATTGGCCCAAAGGTCCAAGACCACTAGTGAAAATACTTTTTGTGTTTTCTTAGTTAAATACAAATTGTTTCATTACAAATTATATTATACTTGAGTGAACAATCTGAGTGAAAAGTTGAACTGAATTAACATGAATTTCAGCAGTATGTCACACATATATTTACATATACTAACATATACTGTAAATGCAAGAGAATCTTAAATGTTTTTTCTTCATTAAGTGTCTTTTGTTTAAAATGTTCTGTATATATGATTTTTGAACTTTTTTGATAAAAGTCAGAATTGAAGAAGTGTCTCCTTATTACAGTAATTCAAAGTTGTTTATCGATTTCCGTAAGATAAAAAAACCATACAACTTTAATATTTAAAAAAAAAAATTCAAAACTTTCATAAGTCTTTTTGACAAACTTAAAAATTAGGGTTAGATTTCATTTAAAGTCCTCCTGTAGCCAATAAGTTGATCCCTTAAAACTCATCTTTGATCACCAAAATGACATATTTAATAGTTTTTTTCCTTGAAAGAAATTCTTCATGCCTTAAAATAGCTTGAATGTAATTCGACACCCTTGCCTCATTTAGTATGCGCGGTTCTATGAATATGCAAATTCTCCCCGCCTCCACTCACTCACTCAGCTCAGAGATCCACTGGTTGACGATCACACGTTGATCTGATTGGTTACAAGGTAGTTTGTGACGTCAGAAACACCAGCGATTTCAAAGCGTGTTTTTGAGACTGTCTTTGGTTCACTGCAGTTTTAAGGAGGAAATACTCAGCAATGCTGTCGACTTATGAATTTACACATGGTTTGTCTTAAAGCATATTAAAAACACCACATAGACACATAAACAACATTAAAAGCTTGATTTTCACCACAGGGGGACTTTAACTTATTGTATTCTAATTAGAATCACATTCCTGCATGTCAACTCGTATTCAGGAAGTGTAATTTAAAAGGCATTCTTCAATTCAGTTGCACAGCCCTGTGAGTATCAACACTTTCGCATGAGCGAGTGCGTCTAGAGAAAAAGAAGGCGATATATTTCAAAGGAACAGTGCAAGAAGATTGATAGATAGAGGGAGTGAGAGGAGGTCATGTTGTTTGTTTTCATTTGCAAAGGTATAAAATATGATGCAGGCTGACAGATTGCTCTAGCAGAAAATGGAAGGGAAAGTTTTCGTCTTTCAGCCAACCACAAAAGCACCCGCCTCCCTCCCTCTTTCCCTCCCTCCTTCACTCCCTCACTCCCTCGCTCTGTCATTCCTCTCCCTCTCCCTCGTTGTGGGCTGAGCTAAAGCCGAGGCGAGTGAAGGTTGTGGAGACTCAGTGTGTTAGCTGACATTCAAGAGTCCTGACAGGTTGATAAAGCTCATGAACTCAGACAGCAGAGAGGTGATGATCACTGTAGACCAGCACTGGAGCCGCTTGACTCGACAGAGGGAACAGAACACAACAGTTCCAGTTACTGAGAGAAAACCAGTCGGCTAGAGTGACAGCTACACCTGAAACAGAAGTCTCAAGTCCTTGAGACTTTCTATTGTGATTGATAGCTTTGGCAGCCGTGTCAGACTGACTGGAGGACTGTGTTTGAGTGGGTCATCGTCTGCTGGATCTGCAGTTCACCGACAGCTTGAGACTCAGCGTTTGTGTTGAAGACTGGACGTGATGTTTGACTGTGTGGAGGCTCTCGGGGTCGGGGCCAGACCCCTGTTCGACGTGAGCGCTCAGAGTTCATGCATGCTCAGGAAAGCCAGCTCCTTCTTCCCTGCACTCGAGTCCTTCTCATGGAGCAACACCACGAGCCTGCAGTGTAAGTGTGAGGAGTCTCTACTCTCCCCAGCTGCACGTGTTCATATCTCTGTGTCCTCTCCAGCATGAGCATTAGTTATTCTTGGAGTCTGAGTGAGTGTGGTGTGTGTGCTCAGCATCTTGTCATGCGCTAACTGGCTTAAATGGTACTTTTGTTAACTTTCTAAAGGCTAGACCTTTTGCCTAGTCGTCAGAACAAATTTACTGATGATGATGATGATGCTAAAATGCTGATCCTTTTGCATAATAATAATATTTCTGAATACTGTCATTGTGATAGATGCTTAGTAATTAGTGATGATAATGGCAACAATTATAAACAGTCGTTGTCCTATAAAGTGACGTTATTAATATTCATTGCGATGACTGCAAATTGGAGTTTCATGCTCATATTTGGTTGAAACAGTCAAAAATTAACATATAAATGCAGGCCCAGGGCTTTTAAACGCAGTATAACCTTTAATTGTACGCAGAAAACGGTGGTAAAACTATGACACACAAAATATTATCCTGATTATTAAAGAAAATATGTATTTATGGTATATGGTGATAAAATAAAATATATACAAATATGAATAATGCACACACTCTAGTTTAAATAATGCACGGAAATAATGTAAGGTATTATATCTTTTCACAAATAATTGCAAGTTAAAATGCAGTATATTTGCAGATTCTTGTTACATCTAAAATTTGTTTGTCGTATTTTAGTGCATTATACTTTCTAAAGGTGTAACAGAGAATCAGTAAATATTATAATGTATTATAACTGTGGCTACAGTTATTCATGATATCATGCATTGCCTTATAAGGTGCATTACAAAGTATAATTAATTCATTAAAACACTTTTATAATGCATTATTTATATACAGGCTTCAAGTCAAGTAATCTCTCGTGTGTGTGTGTGTGTGTGTGTGTGTGTGTGTGTGTGTGTGTTCAGAGTCTCTCAGCATCATTTTGACTTTAATGGATGTCTTTAATTATTTAATTATGAATACAATGAACTCAATTAAAGGATTAGGGAGCCCGATGGAACAGAAACCAGGAGAGAATGGGAGGATTAGGGGTTTTCTGCTTAACATTTGCCTTTCACAGGAAAATCCTTTGGCAAGGTCATTCAATATGGAAATGCTCCACATTTATAAGGTTATTTAAATGTCACATAATGAGATCCAAGTTATTTAGTTGAAAGTAAATAGCTGAACTGAAATATGACAGTGAGCAAGAGTTGTGATTATCTTAGTGCACCTACATGAAAAATATTCAGTGTCCTTCATGTTGTCTCCATCTTTGTCCAGTCATTTGGAATTCATTACATATTTCAATGAAGAAATAACTCATTGACTCTTGCAATGTCTGTCATCAAGTTTAAAGCACACTCAGGGAACTAGAAAGAAAAATACAGAAACAAGAGTCGTATTTATATGAATCACAGCCCATGTGTCTGCGTCTGTGTCTTATTGTATGTGCGCGTGAGTGGATTTCACACGGTCCTGCTGGAATTTGCCTCTATGCCGTAATGCCATTTTATAGCCAGACTGACGGCTTGAAAGAACATCGCACCCCACAACAAGGCCCACCTCACAATGAACCGTTTACAATAGTCTGAAGTGTCTTCTCACCCTCAGAGGAGCAACAGCTGAGTCCTACCTCTCCATCTAAACTTGAACTTGTTCGCTTTTGCTAGTTCATTACCCTTAGTAGCGATGCACAATATATTGGCCACCATATCAATATCGGCTGATATATGTTCATTTTTAATGTTATCGTTATCGGCCAAATAAGAAAATCTGGCCGATATATTAAAGCCGATAGATAATGGATTATTTCCTTCAGCTGAGACACTTCAGATGCGCAATGTTCAACATGAGGGTTTTGAATTGCTTGAAATATGATTGGAATCACTTCAAAAAAGGAAAATACAGTCAAATGCAACATGCACAGCACAAGTCTGTCATATCGGCTACATACAATTATAATGAGAATATTATAATTGTGTGCTTAGGACATGGCTTTTAATGGTGAGACTTGTTTTTGTAATCAGGCTCTCAAAAATTTTATAAAAACTTGGATTAAGGTTTATCGACCAATATATCGGTTATCGGCTTTCAAAAATAACAAATTATCGGTTATCGGTATCGGCCAAAATGTTTGTGTAAACACTTAAGATATGTTGTTGTAGAAAGTTTGTTAATAACTCATAGTTCTCGTCTGCATGCTTCAGTTGATACATTAGATGCAAGTTTAGTTTCCTCTTTTGACTGTTGGTTATGGCTCGATGTTTTGTAGACCTTCACATCAGCAAACACTTCAAGACCAAGCTGTGTTACTAAATGCAAAGTGATTTACTTCAACAAAGTATGGTTTGCTAACACTGCTGAACTAACATGGATGCATGGAGATTCTTCATCATACTCTTTGAACACAGTTCGGTATCTTTTTTAAAACAAATTGTGATGTTTTGTCAGGCTGAAGTTCATGTCTGAAGGTCAGGTCTTGTCTGGATTGGATGATTCTCTGGTCGATGTTGGGTTCTGGTCAGTGACCAGTTGTCTTAGTCTTTCGGTTGTGTGGGGTGTAATAAATGTGAAGGTGGCTTGGGAGGGGGTGGCCAAATGTTGGTTCAGCTTCATCCTGAAAAGGCAAAATAAAAAGGGTCAGTTTATGAGGTACTATAAAGAAGAAAGCTTTGTATGCATGCAGTTGAATGAAAGGGGCAATCCAAGTTTAACAACTTGCTTCTAAGAAAGACAGCTCCTGTTTTACCAGTCTGCCTTCATCCCATCAGGACGTGTTGGTCCATGTGTGCAGGAGATGCTGGTTAAGCTTTGAGCAAAGCTGTTCTTAAACTGATACTTTTAAATGAGAAACTGAAACCATGGTTTACATTCTCTGATATAGTCAATCCTCATTCGATCAGCACATTTTGCCAAAGATACCAAAATTGCATGTCTGACTTTACCACATATATAACCTAGTTTTAGGATGCTAATTTAGAACAAAATGTCTTTTAATGCTACAATGTCTGTTTTCACCTTTTTCTTCCGGGGTCATTGCATTTCAAGTGCTCCAAAAATGGTAAAGTTGCTCGGCCATTTTTAAATTAGGCCAAATTAAATTCAATTTAAGGATTACCGTTTATGTATTGGTATTATTAAACCACTATTTTAAAATTTTCTTTTTAATTTTAATCCTGAGCTACGATATTGAGGTTTCTGTAAACATCTGTATAGCCCAAAGTTTGTTGTGTGCCATCACACAAAGATGGCCGCTGTGGTTAAACCAAGCAAAGTACAAATGCATTTTTTTATAAAAAGGTGGTTTTGCTGTACAAATACCTTAAGATAATCACAAAAATCAAAACTTAGACCACTTGAGATGGATTGTCAACCAAACAATGAAGTCCATAGAAAAGAGATCTGCATATGCAAATGTATGCAAATGTCTCACAAAAAAAGAAAGAAAATGCTTTTATTTAATAATAGCCACAGAGTGATACATTCAGATGTTTCGATCTTCTTGAGTCAGGACTTACCACTAAATCATTCAAACATGTCGACATATTTATCAATAATGATCAGTGATGGCTTTATATATGGGTTAAATAATAGATTTAAATATGTGTGCGCCAGATTAGGTCTGACAGACCACTTTATTTATTTATTTATTTATTTATTTATTTCCTCTTTCTCATCTGTAAAAATGTTTTTCATATATTACAACTTAAATTATTAACTATAATCAACATGGTTGTACATGTCATTTAAACTTACATTATATTAAGCTGATCGTTTAATCTTGCATAACTTGAAATTGCTTAAATTATTTCGATAAGTTACAGTAATGTAAAAACACAAGTTGCCATGACATACTGATCATATATTTTTATCACAGTAGCTACAGTACACTAAAAAAATCCCCTAATTCAACTTAAAAAAAAATAGTATAATCAAATTGGCTGTACAAGTCATTTCAGCTCATTTAAAAATTTAATTTAATTTAATTAAATATTGTATAACAACAACAAAAAAAGGTTAAATTATTTTTATGAGTTAAAGTAATAGAAAAACATTTGTTGTCATGACTTATTGATCATATCCTTTTTTTTCAGTGTATTAATATCCATCAGTATTGGTGCTCGGTGTGGTCATATGCAGACAGCAGAACAGGTCGTGTGCATTAGTGCATGTTTAGTATGTAGTTTCACACAGGTGCTGGTTTGACTCGAGCACAGCTTGTTACAGGATTAAATGAGCTTTTAGTCTCTCCAAACACTGTGGCCTTTGTTATGTGTATCTCCTGCGAATGTGAAAACAGGAATCGGCTCAGTCCACAGGCATGAGCATTATGTGTTCTGAAATATTTAAGGGTGTTATTTTCAAAATGGTGACATGCCAGGGCAGGGAAAAGCCTATGTGTGTGTGTGTGTGTGTGTGTGAGTTCACTGGGAAAATGCAAAGACATGCAAATAATAATGCTGGGAGAGACTCCAACACCCCGAGACCCTACAGAGGACAAGCGCTATAGATAACCCTGATCTAAACCTTACCCCTAAAACAATCTTATGCCAGGTTTTATTACAACAGGATACACACACACACAGAGAGAGAGAGTGATTATGAGTAATAATAAATTAATGACAGTATTAATATTTCAAACATGCAATGTTACATACAGTAATTTTGCAGAGGCATTTAGTGCTATGCAGCAGTCATTTACATTTTGTAAAGTGTCTTGCAGTAGTCTTGCAGATCTTCAAAGAGATCTGCAAGTAATACGGAAAAATTATGTTTATTACTATTAACACAATATTGATGTAAATGAATGTGACAGTTAATTGCAATTACAAAAAAGAGAATAACTTGATTGCTGCTGCATTTCGCAGAGTATGTTTGTTAAATATACGCTGTTGCACTATTATAACTATTACAGTCCTGGAAATATTTCAGACCTAATAACAATTTGTTATTTAAGGATTAGGAAATCAAATGAGGTTTTAATGCCTCAATCCCATATCTAATGTTCAGAAGCGTCCAAGCGTTAGGTTTTGGAAGCAAACCTGAATTGACCCAACCTGTTAAATTTCTCAGCAACGCTTCAAGTCGAATGTTGGTGAGATGTTATAAAATCTAACAACATGCAGAAAGCCTGTAAAATCCACTGTGTCAGCATTTGACTAAAAAAAAGAGTCAGAACAAATACTGTTGTCTTACCAATGTCTTTTTTTTCTTGGTAAAAAAGAGAGAAAAGAAGTTCTGTTTAATGTTTGCTGTATTCAAATACATCCACACAACTGAGTTTTCTTCTTCATTCCTTTATAAAATCAGTTCACTTAAAGTCTGTTTATGCACTATTTGCTTTCACTCCATATTGGAATTCAGAACATCAAGAGTTTCATGAACGCCTTTTGTAGTTTTTAGTGACTCAATCATGCAGTTCAATCCATCCACACATACAGTACAACCACGCAGAAGAAATGAAAGAGCCATTCATCTCTGCCCTCAGTCTGCAAACCATTATGTGTGTGTTTGGATCCAAAATATGCATGACAAATGTATGAGCGATTTTGCATTTTGCTTTAAAAACAACATCCTTTTTTTGTGCCAGTGCATTCATTATGACATGAGGAGCACTTTATTTAATTATATACATAAGAGAGGAAAAGATGTACTGAGAAATAAAGTTCAAAGAAAAGATGATAAATTCAAGACTTAGTGAAGTTCATCAGGAACATAAAACACAAGTGATGCACGCTAGATTTATTCTGTTCATCACCTGCTGGAAAAACTAGGCCATTTATACTTGTATGTAATGTGTACACATACATATTTGTATGTTTGGATAGACACTGAAGCAACCTTTGCACAAATATAGTGTATGTAGCCATATATGAATCTATTACTAATTCATTAAATAATAATAAAACATCAGAAATGTAATAGTCTTGAGCAGATGTTGCATTACGTGATGCTTCTATTGAGTGATGATTTGCTTCTTTCTGATTATGTCAGAACCAGTTTACTCCTGGTATAAAGATGATTGATCACAAGTAGACGAGGGAGACAGATTCCTGTTTACACCTGGTGATTTAATGCATCTCTTTGTCCACTTTCAGCCACTTCTGAAAAGAAGTTCAACAAAGTTTAAATCCTGTCTGGCTAGCGCGCTTCCCATAATGTTCACGCATTCAGTCAATAGGCGGAGAGAAGACAGTCTTTTTCTGCTGTTCAAACACATTTGACTACATGAGCCTCTACAATATGAGAGTAATCTGGTCGGATGCGTTTTCGACTACCTCTGGAAGTCGTTGAAAGTGACCGAGCTCAAAATGTTTTAGACCCTGTTTACACCTGCATTTTTAGTGTTGTCCACTTGTGATCCGATCGACCAAAACGCATCTTAAAGGGGTCCTATAATGCTCCTTTTCACAAGATGTAAAATAAGTCTGTTGTTTTCATGACAAAAGAGTGTGTATGTGAAGTTTCAGCTCAAAAATATGAATATATTTTTTATAGCATGTTAAAACTTTCACTTTTTGAGGGTGAGCAAAAACGCTCTGTTTTTGTGTGTCCCTTTAAATGCAAATGAGCTGCTACTCCCGGCACAGAGGGCGGAGCTTCAAGAGCTTGTGTGTGTGTGTGTGTGTGTGTGTGTGTGTGTGTGTGTGTGTGTGTGTGTGTGTGTGTGTGTGTGTGTGTGTGTGTGTGTGTGTGTGTAAATTTCAAAAACTTTTAGCCTTTTATGTTCAAACCGGAGTCGGCCAATAATGGAGAGACTCAAGAGGAAGTGACAACATGTACTGTAGAAGCAACAGGACATTTCTGAATGATTAGTTGATGAATTTATGAAGCTGATGTGGAGTTAACTATCTTCTAGTCATTGATAAGCCTATTCTGTAATTATAATCTATAAATCGCGTTCTGTGGGGCGGGGTTTATTTAAATTTTACGGTTAGTGATGTCTCTAACCCTGAATAAGCTCATTGTAGTCCTTACCAGCCGTTTGTTGTAGTCCTTATAAAGCGTTTTCTGTAAAAGAAAATATCTCCCTTTGCTTTGAACTTTGAGCATTGTAACTTTGCAGATGTTGTTTATGCTCAAACAGCAACATTACACACTAGCTAAAGTTGAAAAAGTTCAGTCATAATCAACCACCCCTTTAATAGCAGGTGTAAACAGGAGCTCACAGAGACGGTATCGCCTGATAGTGTTGCTGAGTTTGCTGAAAGACATGGATATTATCAGCGTTTCCATGCAATTCGAGCCAACAGAGAGAACTTGGATTGTCATGCTGAAGCCCTCGACTCCTTTACTGATAAAACCTGCATCACCTTTCATTGAGTTTGTTGTCTAAACAGTGCAGACACACAGTAATCTGCAGAAATGTGGACTGAGACCACTTACAATACAATCATAACAAATAAATAATTTTCTTTGTGTGTATTTCAGTGATTTAAAGCGCCCCTATTATGCATTTTCGAAATTTCCCTTTCATGGAGTGTGTAATAGAGCTGTTTGTGAATGTAAAAGATCTACAAAGTTTCACAGATCAAAGTGCAGATAAATTGGGTTTTTGTCTCCTGAAAGAAAGAAGTGATTCTGAACTGAAACGAGTCGTCAGTAACTCCAGTCTCACTTCCTGCTGAATCTGCGTAGGTTTGTAACAGATTTGCATAATGCCAGTCTATGTTCTTCATTGGCTGCCGTGAACAACGTCTACTTTGACCCTCAAACACTGTAGTGTATCTGAGACTGGAAGAGTTTGGTTCGTGTTGTTCATGTGGAGAAGACGCTGTTTTCTGCTGACAGCAAATCCACTTTGATGAGATTGATACGGTAAAACCGACGGCATCGTTACTGTTCGTATCACTGAGTATCAAGAGCTGAGGAAGATCCGGAGCTGAAATTCAGATATGATAATGTGTGTTTGGTTTCTGACACGGTCGACCAATCACAACAGACTGGGCCATCTGACCAATCAGAGCAGAGCAGCTCTCAGAGAGGCGGGGTTTAGAGAGACTAAATCTTTAATCAAACCGTTTCAGACACTGAGAGAAAAGAGCTGATGCTGCAGTGGATATTATGAGGAAATTAAGTGTTTTTTGAGCTTGGATGCATGTAAACCTGTTGTAGGAGACGCCAAAAAAATAAAAATAAATCAGGAATCTTTAAAATAGCATAATAGGGGCATTTTAATGGAAGTCTATAAAATTCATTCCAGTTCAAAAATCAATGGCAAGTCATTTTTTTCAGTACATTTTCAGTTAGTTCTGAAATCTTATTATGCTGTCAAGTGCCAATTCAGACAATAAAATACATTTTATTTAACTGTTTCTTCTGAAAACTCCACCTGCTTTACTTCCAAATCGACCATAGACTACTTCATGTATTCTCCACAAGTCATGTCAAATATAACAAAGAGAGAAAATGGAATGGGAACAGAATTGCATTCCTTCGTTCTTCCCCTTTACGTCTGTCAGTCATTTCTCTGGTGGCGCCAGGTTTCCACTCCTCCAGCACAAAAGAGGCTGATGTTTTCAGAACCGCTCTGTGTCACTCGAGCATTGCTGCCATATAAACACATAAAGCCAATTCAGACCAAGTTACTACATAAACACAGTGATCAGGTTGCGTTCTCACCCACTCACTCGCCCATCACCCCGACCTTGTGTTTCACAGAACATTATGTGCAAGAACTACGTCTATCAGCATTCCAGAGACCTAGAAGTCTTGCATGACAGAACCACACAAAATCCAAAGAAAAAAATAAACACAACAACACACAGTATCAGTACTTGATCCTATTACCTACTGCATAATGCACAATAATACACACACGCATCAGACTGATGTCTTTTCCAGCTTCATGAGTATTGCTTTTTTAAGATGGTGTGTCAAGCTAAAATTAGTTAAACTTTTAAAACCGTGTCTTGTGACCCTGCGTTCTGTTCCATTGCGTCTGTTTGTGAACACAAGAATGTCCTGTGTGAACACACACTTGTATTGTAAGAAAATATGTTCTACAAGTTACACAATAGACTATTATTCTTAATAATAAGTTAAAAAGCAGGTCAAATCTCAAGGTCTTAGATCATGTCTAATTTGAACAACTAATGTTTACTGTTTTTTGTCTGTTTGTTTTTTGCTCACTGGAATTCTCAGTGTTTCAGCAAATACATTTTTGTGCCTTATTTATGAAACGAGAACAGAATGAAATGTGTATTCTTGCATACACATTTGTAAAAGTTCGGGATTTTGAATAACGTCTCAACAAGGCTGCATTTATTTGATCATACATACAGTAAAAACTATAATATTTTGAAATATTATTACTACTTAAAATAACTGTTTTCTATGTGTATATGCTGTAAAATGTAATTTATTCCTGTGAATTTTTAGCATCATTACTCCAGTCTTCAGTGTCACATGATCCTTCAGAAATCACTCTAATATGATGATTTGCTGCTCAAGAAAAATGTATGATTATTATGAATGTTGAAAACAGCTGTGCTGCTTCATAATCCCATGGAAACCATAATGCGCTTTTTCAGGATTCTCTGATGAATAGAAAGTTCAAAAGGACAGCATTTATTTGATTTTTTTTTATAGAAGTCTTTACTGTCACTTTTGATCAATTATATATTTGATCAACGTATATATATATATTTTTTTTTTTTTAAATGGTAGTGTAAGTATATATTTATTAATGTATGCATCTGTTTAATAGTTCTATGAACAATTTACACAGAAATGTGCTTTTGCTTCATGAATTCGGTCCATTGAATGCATCGATCTTCCTCTCACAGCTTTGTTTTCATTCCAGTCAAATTAAATATGGCGTCTACCCGGAATAAGGTCCATATATTTTGAAGTTCGAATATCTTCTGTTCACAACAAAACTGGGTTGTGACTTTGGAACGTCTCTAGCACAGATTTCCATGCTGTTTGGAAAGGAAATATCCTTTCATAGTTTGCCAAATGTCAGATCATCAATGTAGCATATTTTATCTCAGAGGTCGCGATTAGATCACTGGCAGTATTTGTGTGACTCTCCGTTCATGTTCATGTCTTGAGAAGCCAAAGCCAAGGTCAAAGTGAAACTCACCCTCTCTCACACATTCTTCATCCGTCTCCCCCAACCCCCTGGTTTTTATGAGATTTCTCATCTATACCTTCTCTCATTTTGCTCTTGTTAAACGGTGCCCGTGGAGGGACAGAGGGAGGAGAAGAACGAGAGAATGAGAGGCACATATGGGGGATTCACTCCATTCAGTAGGAGGAATGACCAATAAAATCTGCCCCGTTTTAGCTGTTTTTCTCTCATTTTTTTACAAGTGGAGAGTGAGGGACAGCTGGTGCTGGTGTGAATGGCTGGCCAAGGTGACTCTGCCAATAAAGAGCCGGTCAGGCAAGCCTCGGGCTTCGGTCAGACCACAGACGGGCTTTACGGGGGATCTCGAGACTGGACCTCTAGTAAAAAGCCAGTCATCCAGGCCTGAGGAATTTAGGGTCCAGGAAACAAGAGCATGAGGGGGGAAAGGGTGTCTAGAGGTGAAAGTTGAGCCGAGTGACAGCGTGGACTTGCACAAAATATACAACACTGGATTCACACGGTGGTGTTTAAACTGGGCAAAGCGTGTTATATTATATGTTTGTGCCTGTATGGCTGCTTTCCAAGATGTTTCTGAAACTGACTGGTGCCATTTGGGCGCGTGACAGCGAGTTGAACACATGCTGAGGTGTCAGTCAAAGCATGTTATTCATTCATCCAGGAACACTTTACAAAAGGGTTAACTTTAGTGCTACATTAGTTAACATTAACTATCAATGAACTATAACTCTACAGCATTTCTTTATGCACTGTGAATAACACGAACAAACAATGATCAATTGTATTTTTATTAACTATAACATATTAGGGGTGTAACGGTGCACAGGAGTCACGGTTCGATACGAGTTCGATATAACAGGAAAAGCTATTCATTCATCTGTCGTGTTAGGTCATTTTTCTCATCTCTCTTCTCTTTCGGCACTCAATGTGCTCTCATAATATTTGTCTTTGAGCTCTGACCCCTGGACAGAGGCTTCCTAATGCATTTGACAACTTCATCCTTATTCCCTTACATTCTTGATAAATTAAAGAGGACATATTATTGCCATTTTTCAAAGTCTTGATGTTGTTTTTGGGCTCTACTAAAACAGGTTCCCTTTCGGGGGAACTCGCGCTGCGTCGAGAATCGACACATTGGGGAACGCCTTCAGCGTGACATCACAACAGCATCAGCTTCTGATTGGTCGAAGCAAGTCGTTCTCAGGAGCGCAGGAAGTGTGGCCGAGGGACCCAGCGTCTCGTTCCCTTCTCAGGCGTAACCTGAGACGTTCCCTTTCGAGGGAACGAGACGCTGCGTCGAGAATCGCTTGAATGTTCAAAAATATTTTCCTAATATTTAACATTGTTGCACATATTCTCTTCCTAGTCTTGGGTGTGTTTCCCGAAAGCATCGTTGGCCAACTATGGTCGCAAGTTCCGTCGTTATCAGCAGTTCAACGAATCAGTGTTTCCCGAAACCATATTTCCAACAAACATTCGCAACAAAGTTGTGTGTTTGGAACGACAGATCTCGACCTGTAGAAGCAGTTTCTTGTTTGCCTGACCTGTGGACTTACATAGATCATGCTCTTGAGCCAAATGTGCAAGCTGACATTCAGTACAATCTATATCTTATATTTTCAATATAAACACATTTAAATGACATTCTTTAGTTTGTCAAGAGATTTAAAGCACCATTTTTGAAGACTGCGCATGTGTGAATGTGCTCTACTACGTAAGAACGAGCCTATTAGTGAATCTGGAAATAAAGCAAAATAACTGAGAAAAATGATAATTAGTCCTCAGATGCCATGTCTGTAATTTATAGCAAAAGTCTACTCCACCACTTGTCAAGTCAAGTCAAGTCAACTTTATTTATATAGCGCTTTTCACAATACAGATTGTATCAAAGCAGCTTCACAGTATTAAATAAAATAGTACATCAGTGTTTGTTTCTGGTGTAAAACATCCACGTTTGGTAATGCTGATCAATAGCACTGTTGAATCGATTAATCAAATTAAGTATCCCCAACTGAGCAAGCCAAAGGCAACAGTGGCAAGGAACCGAAAAACTCCATCAGGTGACCTAATGGAGAAAAAAAAACCTTGAGAGAACCCAGGCTCAGTCGGGGGGCAGTTCTCCTCTGGCGTTTATGAAGTAGAGACCGGATTAAACTGTAAGATTAAAAATGTTATATAAATGCCTGGCTGAAGAGATGCGTCTTTAATCTAGTTTTAAACTGGGAGAGCGAGTCTGAGCAACGAACAGTATCAGGAAGACTATTCCAGAGTTTTGGAGCTAAATGTGAAAATGCTCTCCCTCCTTTGGTGGATCTGGATATCCTAGGTATGACCAAAAGCCTCGAATTTAGTGATCTTAAAGAGCGCGATGGATTATAGGGCGATAGAAGATCCGTTAAATAAACTGGAGCTAAGCCGTTTAGGGCTTTATAAGTCAGTAGCAATACCTTGTAATTAATACGGGACTTTATAGGTAACCAATGTAGTGATGATAAAATTGGTGTTATATGGTCAAATTTTCTTGATCTAGTAAGAACTCTAGCGGCGGCATTTTGGACTAACTGTAGCTTGTTTATTGAGGATGCAGGACAACCAGCTAATAAAGCATTACAGTAATCTAGTCTTGAGGTCATGAATGCATGAACTAACTTTTCTGCATCAGAAACAGATAGCATATTACGTAGCTTAGCAATGTTTCTAAGGTGGAAAAAGGCTGTTCTTGTAACATATGAAATATGATTTTCAAAAGACAAGTTGCGGTCTAATATAACACCCAGGTCTTTTACTGTAGAGGATAAAGTAACAGGACACCCTACTATGTTAAAGTTGTATTGTGAGAGGATTTGTGGGTGGTTTTTTGAACCGATGATTAGTACCTCTGTCTTATCTGGATTTAATAAAAGAAAATTGCGCGTCATCCAATCTTTTATATCTTTAACACACTCTGTCAATTTGGATAATTTAGCGTTTTCATCCGGCCGTGATGAAATATATAGTTGAGTGTCATCAGCATAACAATGGAAACTAATTCCATGTTTCCTTATAATATTACCAAGTGGCAACATATATATTGAGAATAATAGAGGGCCTAACACAGATCCTTGCGGCACTCCATAGTTTACTGGAGTTATGATCGATTTTTCTCCGTTTAAATAGACAAAATGGTAGCGGTCAGATAGGTATGATCTGAACCAGCTTAATGCTTGTCCTTGAACACCGGTATAGTTTTGTAGTGACAGACTTGTGTGACATCATTAACCAGTGTTTGAACAACTAATTTGTGACAATACAGTTTCCGAAAACAGCTAGTTGACTAGTTGGTTTCTTCAACGATGCATCGTAGTTAAGCAACGAGTTACGTTGTTGTACTGGAAACGCACCCCTGGTTAGTTCCTGTCTCTATGAAGCCCCTCCTTCTGAAAAGCACACTGTGCTCTGATTGGTCGGCTGGAGCAGTGTGTTGTGCTCTGATTGGTCGGCTGGAGCAGTGTGTTGTGATTGGTCAACCGCTTCAAGTGTGTTTGGGAAATGTCCCGCCCCTTACCATAACCGCCAGTTTAACACACTACTAACTAACTCAACCAGGCCCCGCCCCTTTACTCTGCGTATGAATTATTTAAATGAGGAATATTGTGACGTGTTCGTTCCTGGAAGAAACTCAAGACTACAATAGAGGCTTTTCAGAGAGTTCAGAAACACTGACACTGATATAGAGAAGAACTCCTGCTGGAGGGACTTTGTGCTTTGTAACTTTGCAGAGCTTTTTCATGCTTAAACAGCAACATTACTCACTAAAGAAAAGTTGAACTTGTAAAAAAAATAAAAAAAATAAAAAAAGGTTTATAATAGGTCCCTTTAATATTCTTTAAAATAGCAATCCACCTGAATTCAAGTCTTTATTTTTGACGATGCACCCAATAATGTTATATAATCAAGAATGCTCCACAAACTCACCAATCAAAAATATGTGAAGGCTAAAGTGGCTTTGTTTTTTAAAGAGTAAGTACATGTTTTGAAGAGTGGGGGAGTGATGTTTGCCAGTTAAAAACTTGCCTGTAGGGCTTGAGGATTTGAAAAACCAATAGAGATTCTTGTCTTAGTAATCATCTCTAAATATCTTGTCCTTTTCTTCCTGATGTCTGCAGCGGTGGAGACTCAGAGCACAAGCTCAGAGGAGATGGTTCCCAGTTCTCCTTCTCCACCTCCTCCTCCTCGCATCTATAAACCCTGCTTTGTGTGCCAGGACAAATCTTCTGGCTATCATTATGGAGTGAGCTCTTGTGAGGGCTGCAAGGTACACACTCTTAGAAGAGACCAGTCTGACTTCTGGCCTTTTAGACAGGCTTCCCATCAGGAGATCATTTTGTGGATTTAGTTTTCATTCATTTGGTTTCATTTTTAGTTTAAATTAAATTTTATGAATTAAACAGCTCGTAAACATATTTTATCGCTAGAAAAAAAATAAACAACCCATTAAACATGAAAGTATTATGCAATCTTTCAAGTTTTTTCTCATTATATAGAACCTTTTGGCATAAAAGGTTCTTTAATTTTGAGTAAAGAACTCTAGGATTCTATTTAGAATATTTTTCTCAAATTATTGTAATTATGGTTTGTTGCAAACCTTAAATTTTAATGTGAACATTAAGCAAAAATGCTATTTCTTTTCACAAAGACATTCAAAAAAGTAAAAGGAGTATTTCTTATAAAGACCATATCATACTTAATCAATATATTTTCTTTAGACAGAAGCCAAAATGTTAATTAATGTAGGTCAATATAATTATTCTTTGGCTTTTTACAACTTAATTTAACCATTAACAAAAGCTAAATTAGCTATATATTAAACTTATGTTAAAACTAACAACATTTTGTTTAATTTCATTTACTTGCTAAAAATAAAGATAACTCAGAAAAACCTTTTTAAATATGCATCATATTTTCTGTTATGTGCCTAAAAAAATGAATTTCTGTTACCAATGTTCTGCACATCAGCACTCTGGTGTTAAGCTAAAATAGTATTTAAACAAAATGGTTTATTTAGATTTTTCAAACTGAACAAAACAGGTTTAAAAAACATGACCAGTATTATAATGCACTTCAAAATAAATGACACATTCACTAATCAAAACCTGAGAATGGTTAATTATGTTAGAATCCCATATTGGCAAAAAGATTTGGGTCAAATACAGCATACCATGAAGACAAATAAGACAGTTCTATTACACTGTGTTTACATTATAACAGCACATGATGCAGAACAGCGGGCAAAGGTCACGGTTTGAGTGCTGCCATCTAGTGTTACTGTCAAGTTGCAGAATGTTGATTTCATTCACACATCTATAGTGCCCTCTGCTGAAGGCTCTGGTGAAGTTCATCAAATCTGGTCACTATTAGACAGAAGATTTTGAGTTATTGTCATGACCTCAGCTCCATGTAAATCGTAATGTAAATACTTATGTTTCTCTCTCTCTCTCTCTCTCAGGGTTTTTTTCGTCGCAGCATCCAGAAGAACATGGTGTACACCTGCCACAGAGACAAAAACTGCCAGATCAACAAGGTGACGCGTAACCGCTGTCAGTACTGTCGACTGCAGAAGTGCTTCGAGGTCGGCATGTCGAAGGAAGGTAAACCTCAGAGCAGTTTACATCACTAACTATACACTTCTCAGTTGATGAAGACAAAGGACAGTCAGTTCACAAGTCTATGACTATGTCTTGGCATGAAGAACACTGCACTCAACTCCAAGATCAAATCACTGCTTCTTCCAACATGTGTTTTTTATATACAGTATATTAAATTTGTGTTTGAACACTCATATTATTTTTTGTTGTTCTTCTTCTTTTAGCAGTGCGGAATGACAGGAATAAGAAAAAGAAGGACGTAAAAGAGGAGGTGGTTCTTCCAGAGAGCTATGAGCTGAGTGGAGAACTGGAAGAACTGGTTAATAAAGTCAGCAAAGCGCACAGGGAAACCTTCCCTTCGCTCTGTCAGCTGGGAAAATACACGACTGTGAGTCCTGAGTCACTTCATCCTCACACACCTCCTCCTGTCTGGCAGATTAACGAACACTGCGGGTCTGCGTGTGCAATATTTCAGAACATTACACATCCACTGAACCACAGCAAAAATAAAGAGTGTTTTTTTATTGAGAGACAGAGACTCCACTTTTTTGTTAACATCAAGATTTTGGTTAACATTTTTATGAATGAATAATGGCTATATTTGATGGTGTGACTAACCACAATAACTTTTAATCACTCTATTTAATCATCTTTTGCAGTTCAGGTAAATTCTGTGTGACAAATGAATTATGAAATATTGAATTATTTCATAAATGAATTAATAAATGAATTATGACAAATAATTATTACTGACTTAATTATTATGAGGTCACAGATAGACTTGGACAAATATATTTCAATGTCAAATATGTCCCACATACTCACATAACTGTGTGTAATTGTTTATTTAGTGCAACAAAATAAATGCAAATAAAAAGTGGAGTAGAACTATGAAGCGAATACTAGTACTATTACTGCTATAAAACTAAACAATACACATAATCTCACATTCAAATACAAGTAGAGTATACATACAGAAGTTGTAAGAAGTGAGTTCTTATGGGAAGTGAGAACTTTTTCTCTCGTTATATTGACAAACTGTGACAAAATTTAACAAGCATTATGATTCCCATGAAAAGTGCTTTAAACACTGAACATTAAGCATATGCATCCATTTGGAAAAACATAATTATATTTTTGCTAGTAAGAATTGCATTGTGACTAGTTAAAACCAGATGCTTAAACCTTAACTGATAACATATAAAACATACATCTGTCTGTCTATCCATATATCTATATGAAATATGAAACATATGTATATGGTTACTGCTATAAATGTTTTGAGTTACACTCAGTGTCAGATGAAAGTATAAACTCAGCACCAGATGGGTAATAAAACATTCTCAAATATATCAAATATATCTATATATTTGACCTGTAATTGCTAATACGACTAGACATAATTGCAACTGAACAGGTCTTAAAATACATTATTACTAGATCGAAGTAAAATTAATAAATGAAATAAGGATTGGGATTTTCGTTAGTTAAAATTGCATTGTAGATTTCCTCCATGTGAATTATTAGTCAGAATTTCATTATAGATATCTGAATTGTGAATTATTTATAGTCAAAATTCTCAACTGACTAGTCAAAACTGAAATGTGAATAGTAACACTGAATGCATTAAAAATGCCCTGTTCATCTTCTATACAGTATATCTCCTATACATTCACTGCTGCTGTACATCCACACACTCATGTTTTTATTAATTATCTATCAGTGATTTACCAACGATTACTGTTTAAGAGATATTGGTTCAGTTGTATGGGAATGCATGGAGAAGTGTGCTCAGTTTTCCTGTTTTACTCTGTTTCAGAACTCCAGTGCGGATCACAGGGTTCAGCTGGATCTTGGACTGTGGGATAAGTTCAGTGAACTCTCCACAAAGTGCATTATAAAGATTGTGGAGTTTGCCAAACGTCTGCCAGGTTTTACTTCACTCACCATTGCAGACCAGATCACCTTACTGAAATCTGCCTGCCTTGATATACTGGTAAATACAACAAAAACTATATCATTAACAACCAACAAAGTTGTCTCATCTTAAAGGTCAATTCGGTTTTTTAGGGGCAGCGGAAACAGACTCATTTCGTTTAGATGCAACCTCTTAATTCAGTGCATATGGTGCAGGATTCTGAAAAAACAATGACACATTTCCTCATTGTCAACTTCAACTTTATTAGGTTGACTTTGTCTTGATGCTTTGTTTCCTGCAGATGTTGCGTATTTGTACTCGCTACACTCCAGAGCAGGACACTATGACCTTCTCGGATGGGCTGACCCTCAACAGAACACAGATGCACAACGCTGGTTTTGGGCCACTCACAGACCTGGTGTTTGCTTTCGCTGGGCAGCTCCTGCCTCTGGAGATGGACGACACTGAGACCGGTCTCCTGAGTGCAATCTGCCTCATCTGTGGAGGTGCTGCAGTCTCGCCTTTAGGAGTCACTTTAGTTCTTCTACTTTATGAATAGAAATTGAATTGCATCGGGAAACTTTCAATTGGGTTAACAATGCATAATTGTAAAGGTCTTTGCACACTGAGTCCGAACTTTTCGTATGCGTTTTTTCATATTCGTCGTTCGGTGGCTCTGAATTGTTAAAATACCATACAAAATGCTTGCTATGGATGCGAAAAATACAGAAAAATGTGTGTAAACGTGATTGACATAACGTGAGGTCGAATTTATTTTTTAACGTGCAAAAATTTCGGACACGAATTTCGTGCAAGGACCTTTATTGTGAAAATCTTTTGAGTGAGTGAGTGAGTGAGTGCCTGAGTGAGTGAGTGAGTGAGTGAGTGAGTGAGTGAGTGAGTGAGTGAGTGAGTGAGTGAGTGAGTGAATGAGCGAGTCAGTGAGTGAGTGAGTGAGTGAGTCAGTGAGTGAGTCAGTGAGTGAGTGAGTGTGTGAGTCAGCGAGTGAGCGAGTCAGTGAGTGAGTGAGTGAGTGAGCGAGTCAGTGAGTCAGTGAGTCAGTGAGTGAGTGAGTGAGTCAGTGAGTCAGTGAGTCAATGAGTCAATGAGTCAATGAGTCAGTGAGTGAGTGAGTGAGTGAGTGAGTGAGTGAGTGAGTCAGTCAGTGAGTGAATGAGTGAGTCTTTCAATTGGGTTAACAATGCATAATTGTAAAGGTCTTTGCACACTGAGTTCGAACTTTTCGTATGCTTTTTTTCATATTCGTCGTTCGGTGGCTCTGAATTGTTAAAATACCATACAAAATGCTTGCTATGGATGCGAAAAATACAGAAAATTGAATCCGATCCAATTTTTTTTATGACAGATGAAAGTGTCGGAGGCAGTGTGTAAACGTGATTGACATAACGTGAAGTCGAATTTATTTTTTAACAGGCAAAAATTTCGGACACAAATTTCGTGCAAGGACCTTTATTGTGAAAATCTTTTGAGTGAGTGAGTGAGTGAGTGAGTGCCTGAGTGAGTGTCTGAGTGAGTGAGTGAGTGAGTGAGTGAGTCAGTGAGTAAGCGAGTCAGTGAGTGAGTGAGTGAGTGAGTGAGTCAGTGAGTGAGTGAGTGAGTGAGTGAGTGAGTGAGTGAGTGAGTGAGTCAGTGAGTGAGTGAGTGAGTGAGTGAGTGAGTCAGCGAGTGAGCGAGTCAGTGAGTGAGTGAGTGAGTCAGTGAGTGAGTGAGTGAGTGAGTGAGTGAGTGAGTCAGTGAGTGAGTGAGTGAGTGAGTCTGAGTGAGTGAGTGAGTGAGTGAGTGAGTGAGTGAGTCAGTCAGTGAGTGAGTGAGTGAGTGAGTGAGTGAGTGAGTGAGTGAGTGAGTGAGTGAGTTGGAAACTCAATTCGCGTATCTACCCCGAATTGATAAAATGAAATAAAATTCTGTATCAAAAATTATAAGGAAACACCAGTACTTTGTTTAGGCTTGGTCTGTAGGGAATTATAAACCTGCGCACATATATTCAAACGCACATAACTACAGAACCAATTCTTAATGCACATGTGAACGCCATCAGCGTTTCTCACAGGTTCGCGTTTAAAGTCTGTGTAGAGAGAATGGTGTCGTCTTAGCGGCCCCAAATTTAATAACAAATGATCGTTGCGACGGAAGCGAATCAATCAAAACTTACTTTAGCTGGAAAATAACTTTATTAAAGAACCGCTATAAAGCCAAAACAATCTCTGTTACCTTAAATTATACGTTTATCTCTGTAAAGCTGCTCTGAAACAATCTACATTGTTAAAAGCGCTATATAAATGAAGATGACTTGACTTGACTTGACTTGACTTGAGTGAGTGAGGAGTGAGTGAGTGAGTGAGTGAGTGAGTGAGTGAGTGAGTGAGTGAGTCAGTGAGTGAGTGAGTGAGTGAGTCAGTGAGTGAGTCAGTGCTATATTCATTTTATACACCTTCAGTAGTAGCTGCTCCAGTTGCCCTGTTTCTTTTATAAAAATTTTGACTCCCTGGTTGGTTTATTCCTTGTGTTGTTGTCAAACTCTGATTGGCATGTCCTGCTCTTCTCTTACTGGTTGAATGAATAGACCGCATGGATCTGGAAGAGCCTCATCGTGTGGATCAGCTACAGGAACCTCTGCTAGAGGCGTTAAAGATCTACGCTCGCCGTCGACGTCCCAACAAACCTCACATGTTCCCACGGATGTTGATGAAGGTCACTGACCTCCGAGGCATCAGCACTAAAGGTAGGCATTGTTCATGTCTGTATGGTTTACAATATTGTTTATGTGGTTAACTCAGTGTGATAAAGTCATGGAACTTAAAGGAATAGTTCACTTAAAAATTGAAATTCAACATTTCATTAACCAAACAGCTGATGGACCCAATTGACATCCATAGTATTTTTTTTCCTACAACGGAAGTCAGTGGGGTCCAACAACTGTCTGGTTACCGACATTCTTCAAAATATCTTCTTTTGTGTTCAGCAGAAGAAAGAAATTCATACAAATTTGAAACAACTTGAGGTCGAGTAAATAATGACAGAAGTTTCATTTTCAAGTGAACTATTCCTTTAACATTGTGATATGTTTAAAGTGTGCTTGACAGCACCTGCGTTTTTTTTTTTTTTTTTTTTTTATTAAAGGGTTGGTTCACCCAAAAAGGAAAATTCTGTCATAAAAAACTCACATGTCATTCTGAACCCGTAATGCATTCGTTCATCTTCGTAACACAAATGAAGATCTTATTAATTAAATCTGAGAGCTTTCTGTCCCTTCATTGACAGCTACGCAACTGTTTATAAACCCACGACAGGTAGTTAAGACAAATTGTTTGATACATTCATTTTTTTTTTTTTTTTGCACAAACAAAACACTTGCTTCACTTTTATAAAATTGAGGTTAAATTACTGGAGTCACATGGATTACTTTAATAATGTTTTTACTACCTTTCTGGGGCTTGAAAGTGGTAGTTGCGTAGGCTGTCAATGGAGGGACAGAAAGCTCTCAGAAGTATAGAAGTTTACTCAACTATGAAGACTTCTGCTTCTGAGGATCCTGGAAATGAGAAAAGGGTCGACTAGTCGTACTACCTACCTACTTGCTGCAAACTCTACCACAAGCTCATGATAAATAAGTAAAATATGAACCTAAATGAAGAGATTAAAACCTCGAAGCATAAGGTCGATCATGCCTGTGTGTCTCTGTTCAGGAGCGGAGCGAGCCATCACTCTGAAGATGGAGATCCCAGGCCCGATGCCTCCTCTGATCCGAGAGATGCTGGAGAACCCTGAGGCCTTTGAGGAGAAGTCTGACTCTAAAGACAATGAAGCTGCCGCCCCCCTGCCACCTCCCGCCATCCAGGCCATCAAACGCGAACGGGACGAGGAATCTGCCCTGGAGGACGAAGAAGACGAGGAGGACGAGGTTGTGGAGGAGGGACGGGACAGGGCAGGGGACAGTGAGGATGAGGAATGGGGGATCCTGCAAGTGGACATGAGCGGAGCTAGAAAGAGTGTGTCAGGACGAGCACAGTGACCGCTGGACGACAGTATGTATGCGGGTCTGAGACATACACACAACAGCAGTCAACTTTAGATTTCAGTTGATGCGAACAGATTTCCCATCATTCAGTCAAACAAACAACATCGTTTCCCATAATGACTTTCTATGACACAAATAAGCATGCACAACTTTGCACATCAAGTTTCCCTCAACCATCCAAAAGCAGTAACAAATTACATCTTAAAAACTGAGAAAAACATGCCAATGTTTCTTTAGACAGTGTTTCTCTAACTGAATAGAGAGAGAAATTAAAATGAGTGCGAAACTAGAGAAAGAAAGGCCATTATGCCATATCTGGATGTTACTTGGTATTTGCATATTTTGTACTACATTTGGAGATGCCAAATATTTGAGAATGCATCCCAAAGCCTTGTTCTCTATAAGGGAAGCGATTTTCACGACTGTATATGGATGCATAATCAGAGCTGATCAATGAGAAAATAGAAAAAAACAACAAACAACCACATGACCAATTCAATGGTCTAAAAAACTTTTTTTCTAGACATACATTTACTGCATAACTTTGTACTCTTGATGTTGCATTGTCTGAGATATATTACATTTTGTATATGCATACTTTTCAACAACTCTATTCTTCTTTCAGTGTGTTTTTATGTGTTTTTGAGTACTTGCTTTTTACTAAACGCTCCAACAATATCCTACAGCCATACTCTACATCTGAATTTACCATTTATACCAATTTTAGGGTTTGGGGCATTAGAAGATTATAAAATAATTGTTTTTAGGTGGATATTTTGAATTGAAAGTAAAATCTTTAGATTTATAACATTATATCACATTATTCATTACATTATTACAAATCAAACTTTTCACTCAGGGCAAATCAAGGACCAAATGTGCTCTTCAGTCTCTAGATCAGAGCATGCGTGCACTAGCTATTCACGTACATTTAGATCTTTAGTTATACTGTATCATTACGCAAAAATGACCATTAAAAGCTGAAATGTAACATTTTACTCTGGGATCTAGAAGACTTGCGTGATTAGGTATTAAAAGCAATAAAAGCTACACTGATATGTTGTACAATGTAAGAACTCTATAGTAATGTGTCAAATATGAGCCGAGCACATGTGGCGTGTACAAGCGATGTGCATTTTCAATCCCATAACTGTCAAAAAAGTTCCTTTTTTTATAGGTAATGTGGGAAAATGCTAGTTAAGCGAATCTACCCTACACAGATCCAGCAGGGCTTCAAGAAAGTGTTTTGCTCAGTTCTTTAACTCTTTCCCCGCCATTGACGGAATTTTCCATCTTTCTGTGTTTTCACTGTTATACGGTAGGGGGCGCTATTACACATCTTCTGAAAGAGTACAGAATCTCCTGATCAAAACACAGGTGAAGAAGAAGCAGAAACAAGCGCTAGCATATGCGTTCATATGCATTATGTAAAATATCGTGATCATCAACATTAAAGTCCGCGTGAACCGGAAGTTGCAAACGACTTTTCTCCAGTGTTGTGACGTATTTCCAAGTGAAAAGGAATATTGAACAGAGGGCAGGGTTTTACTCTAGCGCTCCTCCTCTCCATCTCTGCTCATAACAGACTAACGGTTTGAGGGGAGTGGTTAAGCGTTTCCCAACCCAAGCCGTCAAACCTACGTCATCAGAGAAGGTCTTCCAATGCAGAGGGGAGGGGCATTTTCAGATTTTGATTAAAGATTACGAAGCCAAAAAAAACTGACTTGCATGGATGAATTGTTCACCACAAAACGATCAATTTAGGCAAACAAAGTAAATATGGTCAGTTTTGATTTCATGTGGACTTTAAACAGCATATAGCCTAAATCAAAACTAATGAAACCCTAATGAATGAAACGTCGACCCAGGACGAGCAATAGGACTGGAAAGCTTGTTTTTTATTTATTTTTTATTAAACTTACCCACATTCAAGTATTGATAAAAAAAGAATGCATGAAGCTAGAATAAAGCTGGTACCTTTTTTTGTTTAAACGCAGAAGGTCTGTTCTTTCTTTCGAAATGTTGCATGTTCAGATATTCATACAACAAAATAAGTTGGCTGGCAACTTTAAAAAGAAACGCTGGCGGGGAAAGAGTTAATATCTGTTTGTCAAATTATTATATAAAAATGAATGAAACAAAACTGGATTTTAGACTACGTCAGTCAGTCGACATCATTATAAAAATGTAATCTCTCATAGGATACCCATACCAAAGAATACAATCTAATCTTCTTTTTGTTAAAACTAATGAACAAAAACCAACTATAACATACTAAAATGTACTATGGTAAAACCATGGCATTCTTTGAAGTGTGTTGGAGCATCATGCAAACAGACTAATGTAAGACTATGGTAATCATTCAGTATCATGGGATTACTGACTGTATATGGATATTACAGACCTAAATATTAATGACAGAATATAGTAAAATAACATTTATATAAAAATGAGATGAGATAAGACAAAAAACACCAACTACTGTGGTGTTATTTATATACCGTAGTAATCCAAGGGTCTTTACAGAATACCATGTCTGAAAAACATGCAACCGTATTTATTTGTTGGTGAGAGAGGTTACAGAGTAGGGTGTTTTTTTCCAGTGTCCTTCTTCATCCTTCCATCCCTGTTGAGGTTTGTGTGCGCCGCTGATGACAACATTATACCTCCGTACATGACAGAACAGTGTTGCCAAAGCAGTCATAAGCTTCTGATCGCTGCGCATTCTGTGAGATATTGGGGATAGAGCCATACGGTTTAATGTGTAAAGATGTGTGCATGTATGCTATTTGCTGAACTGTAAAGATATCTTCTTTCTACTTGTATCTTTCTACCGTTGTGTCACTGCAAACTGTTTCATTTGATGCATCAACAGGACATCTCAGTTTTTTTTTTTTTACAATGTTGTCTTTTCAAATATTTCAAATATAAACACACACATTATAGGCTTTACATGTACTTTTATTTATTACTTATTTATCCTTGTCTTGTTACATTTTTGTTTTATCTGTAATCAGTGATGCATGTAATGAACTGTTTTTTTGACTGCTCCCATAATTCCTTGTGTGTCTCTATAGAGTGTGGAAGAGTGTGTACCACCAATGTCATGATCAGCCACTATTCAAATGTGGTTAGACAACAAAAATGAGATCATTTCAACTGACCAAAACGAATGCATGATTACCACATAGTGTGCTGGATAAACCTGCAGTGATCATCGAGTCTAGCAGCTTCATGTAATGCACTGATCCGGATACGTGACAGGGTAAATATGACCTGCAGCAGTAAACCGTGGTAAACATTGGCTGAAATGATCTCTTCTAGTGTCTATACTTCCATTTCCACACCAAAACCAAACGTGCAGTTTAAGTTCAGGCACGTACACGCGTCCAAATGTGTTGTAAATACCGAGGGAACACAGCCATATCTCAGAAAATATGATAAAAGTCCCTGGAAATGCATTAACCATTCCGTGTCCGTTTAATTTTGACAAATGTATAAATGTAGCAGTCCATGGCAAAGTGTAATTCAAGAAGGCCGGAGGATATTACTGTTCTTGTGAATTATCAGAGCAAATGTTTTTTTTTTTTTTTTTTTTTTTTTTACATTAAACATGAGAAATTGGGTTTAACATCTGAGACTTTTGTTCTTTCTTTTATTTTTCTTTCTTAAATAGTGTTTACCTTTTGTGCTTATATTTTGTCATTTATTGCATAGAGTGCAAATTTTTCCTTGATGAAGAATGATTTTTGTGGTGGTTTGGAATATGTGTAGATTACATGTTTGTTCGTTTGCATTATTTGTTGCTGAATTTGTCATTTTATTTGTGACTTTGTCTCTCTTTTGGGTTTTGAATCATAAGAAACATGGTGGGTCGTTTAAGGCTTCCAACTGCTAAGGAGAATAAACACGTTTATGTTTTAATGCACATTTGTAATTTTACAAAATGATCTGTTTTTATATTATTTTGTTCTTTGTGCTCTTAATATGGTGTTACAAAAGCAGCCTAGATGGGTTATTTCTTGTAAAAACAATCCCTGTTTCTTAGCAACACTTTTTAAATATAATAGCATTTAACATTTGTTTTTATTCTCCCCATATGTGTTTCATTGTTCTTAATATTTCTCTCAGTTATGTGCCTTGCAAAAACGTGTCAATCGTCTTGCACAAATCTCATGGAAACTGTTTCAAGAATCTTTCTGTACATCCTTAATACAATGACACAAGTGGTATTGATGACTGTAAATGATGTCCACATCATGTCTGGACTTCTTCTTTAAATGCATTTTCTGTATGTTTTCCAAATGTTATGATTTTATAAAGAAATTTCTCATCATACTCTGTATTGTCATGATTTCATGCTGAACTAATAGAGGAAAATCTGTACGCTCCCTTATTTAATCTTTACCTTCGCCGTGAGTCTTTCATAGATCCAGATTTTAATTCAAGATGTCCTCGTCTTATGCTGTGCCATTAAAGAATGATTCCTTTTAACAAATTTACCACACAATCAAAGATACAATTATTTTGTCTGTCTGATAACAGGAGCCATCATTCTCTTATCAGCTTGGAGAGGTGTTTATTTAAAAAATAAATATTAGAGAATATTCAAAAAGTGAAAATGATTTGCCTACGAGGTATTTAATAGTGGGCATAACGTTTAACGGGCAGGGTTAGAAGAACTTTAAAGACAGGGACAAGCAGCATCCATTTACAGTATGATTTTAATTAATATAATCATGTACACGAAATATGTTGTTGTTATTGCATACTGTTTTATATATACTACTATACACTGAGGTGCAAATGTCACAGGTCGGGGTGGAGCGCCAGCGGGCCGCCCACCCCTTCGCTTGCGTGCCGCCCCTGAGGAGCCGGCCGTGGGCACGAAGGAGACAGGCAGACACAGAATTCAAAATAAATATACTTTTTTTTATTAAATAATAAAAACAATATTAAAAGTCTCTTCAGTTCAGGTTCTCTTCATGTGTCTCTTCACATTTCTCAGCACCTTCGGACAGAGAGAGGAATGGACATAATCCACAGCTTCCGCATTCTCTTCAGCGTTCTCTTCGCGTTTCCCAGCACCCTCGGACAGAGAGAGGAATGGACATAATCCACAGCCCCCGCATTCTCCTCGCGTTTCTCAGCACCTTCGGACAGAGAGAGGAATGGACATAATCCACAGCTTCCGCATTCTCTTCAGCGTTCTCCGCGTTTCTCGGCACAGCATTAGCAGGCTCTTCAAGCATTAGCAGGCTCTTCCAGCATTAGCAGGCTCTTCAAGCATTAGCAGGCTCTTCAAGCATTAGCAGGCTCTTCAAGCATTAGCAGGCTCTTCAAGCATTAGCAGGCTCTTCAAGCATTAGCCGGCTCTTCAAGCATTAGCCGGCTCTTCAAGCATTAGCCGGCTCTTCAAGCATTAGCAGGCTCTTCACTGGACTCAGACAGAGGGAGGAATAGACACGTGTAACTCACAGCATTAGCAGGCTCTTCCAGCATTAGCAGGCTCTTCCAGCATTAGCAGGCTCTTCCAGCATTAGCAGGCTCTTCAAGCATTAGCCGGCTCTTCAAGCATTAGCAGGCTCTTCAAGCATTAGCCGGCTCTTCACTGGACTCAGACAGAGGGAGGAATAGACACGTGTAACTCACAGCATTAGCAGGCTCTTCCAGCATTAGCAGGCTCTTCCAGCATTAGCAGGCTCTTCCAGCATTAGCAGGCTCTTCCAGCATTAGCAGGCTCTTCCAGCATTAGCCGGCTCTTCAAGCATTAGCCGGCTCTTCAAGCATTAGCCGGCTCTTCAAGCATTAGCCGGCTCTTCAAGCATTAGCAGGCTCTTCACTGGACACAGACAGAAGGAGGAATAGACACGTGTAACTCAGAGCATTAGCAGGCTCTTCAAGCATTAGCCGGCTCTTCACTGGACTAGCATTAGCAGGCTCTTCACTGGACTCAGACAGAGGGAGGAACAGACACGTGTAACTCACAGCATTAGCAGGCTCTTCAAGCATTAGCAGGCTCTTCACTGGACTCAGACAGAGGGAGGAGAATATGTATAACTCACAGCATTAGCAGGTTCTTCCAGCATTAGCAGGCTCTTCATTGAGCTCAGGCAGAGAGAGGAATGGACAGCTGTGATTGCGAGTGAACAGCAGAAACAAATCCCACACTCACATTTCCACCACACACTGTAAGGTTTCACTCGTGCTCATTTCCACAATAAAACTGCAACTCAACAGACCCACAGTGCACCAAGGCCTCCGCCCGCCATCCAGCCGAAGTTCTCTCTGGCTCTCTCATCTGTCTCTCTCTCGTCCTCTCGTCCTCTCTCTCCCGCGGCCTCCCGCCGCGAGCGCGGCCACGGCCGCTCACGTGCTGCGCGTCCCACCTCTCATTCTCGTCGTGTCCCCCTCTGCTCGTGCCTCTCTCTCCCGCGGCCACGGCCGCTCACGTGCTGCGCGTCTCTCTCTCACAACCCCCGCGGGGAAGAACCACCCACACTTTCTCTTCCTCTGACTTTTTATCCTCTCATGAGCTAGTGTGGCCCCATTCAAACGCTCAGCGCAAATCACCCACACCTGCTGTCAATCCGCCACTAGGTTACCATAGCGACAGGCACTCACCCAGGCTTATTTGTCACCCCGTGACACAAATAGTATCTGTCAATATTTCCACTAAGTAGGCCTATATACAACAACTAAAATACTGCTATTTTTAACTATTTTCTGCCAAATCGAAATGATTCAGATAATATTAAATATTATTAAAATCAATCAATCCAACACACTTCACAAAGGAGAGGTAAAACTTACTGGACAAAAATTCAGTAGTCTTAATATGTCATGGATAAATACACTGTTTCACTAAAACAAAGCCATAGAGAAGTAACAGGGTGACTGAGACCTATAGTTATAGAGGAACTGCTAGAAATGAACCATTTTAAAACACCAACCGAGTTGACTCTTAATTTCAAGTAGGATTTATCTTATTTGAAATATGCAAAATTTGAATACATTTTTTAGCTCTGCAGGTCTCTAAATACAATCACTGCGTTCGAAATCTCATACTGTATTAGGTCACTCTCCCACCGGAACTAGACTCGCGTTCGGCTGTTACCAGAAGCCAGTGATCACTGTAAAATCCAACAGTGAATCTTTTTAGTTAACTTAATGTCTTAACTTAATTGTAAAAAAAACTAGTAATCTGTACTACTAGGATTTGTTTACTCAAAAAAAAAAAAAAAACCAAGTAAAGATTCATTGATTAGTTTGAGTGCATTTTTTGAGGCGGAAAAGTCTTAATGGATGTTTCACTCATTTCCTCCACTTCTGCTGTTATTTTTATCTGTTTGCAGTCACTCATTTCCCAAAGTCATCTTGAATGTTGAATTGTCAATACAACTGAAAAATTTAAGAGAACATCACATAAGCTGACTTCATAAATTGATGCTTATTTTCCTAAAATGTTTTAGTCACCGTTATGGCGATTAGTGTTCCCTTTGGTTGGGCACTTGGAACTTCATTTACACTATTGTAATTCTCTTCTCATTGATTCAGCGATGCAACAAGAAATCAGTTATTCGGTTTCAAAGGAAGATACAGTAAGTAATATACATACTGTATATATATTACTTATATGATTGTATATTATTATATATGTTTTAGTATGAATGAATGATGTATAACATCTGAAACTATATTTCATGTCAATTAATGATCTTTTATAATTTTGCTGCTAACACTTATTTCCTAAACTTTTAATTGGGTTTATATGATCCCTCTATATTTATGACCGCCGCTAGCGTAGCCTGCGAAAGCGGTCATATAGGGATTGTCAAAGTTTTTTTTTTTTTTTTTTTGTCACCTTACTGAATTTTTCGTCAACGATACCAGGGACACCGAAGCACCGGGGAACATGAAATTTGGTGGGCATGTAGCCCCACTAGACTTCTACGGAAAAATTTCGTTTGGTCCCCGGGGGCCACTCCCCCCCCCCCGCACTGGGCCCCCCCAAACCCAAAAAAATGCAGTTTTTCCTAAATAACTACCTGAACCGTGGCACCGAGGATGAAGGCATTTTTATGGTATGTTGGTCTACTAGACTTTTACGGAAAAATTTCGTTTGGTCCCCGGGGGCCACTTCCCCCCCCCCTGCGCTGGGGCCCCCGTAAATTTTTCGTCAATGATACCAGGGACACCGAAACACCGGGGAACATGAAATTTGGTGGGCATGTAGCCCCACTAGACTTCTACGGAAAAATTTCGTTTGGTCCCCGGGGGCCACTCCCCCCCCCCCCGCACTGGGCCCCCCCAAACCCAAAAAAATGCAGTTTTTCCTAAATAACTACCTGAACCGTGGCACCGAGGATGAAGAAATTTTTATGGTATGTTGGTCTACTAGACTTTTACGGAAAAATTTCGTTTGGTCCCCGGGGGCCACTCCCCCCCCCGCGCTGGGGCCCCCGTAAATTTTTCGTCAACGATACCAGGGACACCGAAGCACCGGGGAACATGAAATTTGGTGGGCATGTAGCCCCACTACACTTCTACGGAAAAATTTCGTTTGGTCCCTGGAGGCCACTCCCCTCCCCGCGCTGGGCCCCCCCAAACCCAAAAAAATGCAGTTTTTCCTAAATAACTACCTGAACTGTGGCACCGAGGATGAAGAAATTTTTATGGTATGTTGGTGGGCATGTAGCCCCACTAGACTTCTAAGGAAAAATTTCGTTTGGTCCCCGGGGGCCACTCCCCCCCCCCCCCCCCCCCCCCGCGCTGGGCCCCCCCAAACCCCAAAAAATGCAGTTTTTCCTAAATAACTACCTGAACCGTGGCACCGAGGATGAATAAATTTTTATGGTATGTTGGTCTTAAGGGCCCACATCAACCTAGCCCATAATCACTCATTTGTGATTTGCACCCCTCCCATAAAAAATGAAAATGCAATATTATTCGGCTTTAATCGCCCCTATCTTCAGTGGAGATGTTCAGAACTGCACCATATTTCATGTGTATGATTAACTTGACATCCTCTGGGGGTATCCTCTGCTAAGTTTTGTAGAATTTCATCCATGGGGGGGTATAAAATAAATTCATTTATGTGCACATTTAGTGACTGTACACTCATCGGCCTGTAGATGGTACTGTTGAGCGAAGGGTTGCTGGTTTAGGATGATACTGTCACACACACACATGCAGGAATACAAACAAACGCAAGCATGCACACACACTGACATCCACACGCACAGACACACACCCATACACACACATACAAATCCACATGCACAGACACACACACACAAACACACACGCGCACACATGTACGCACACATACATACACGCACAGACACACACACACACACACACACACACACACACACACAGACACACACATACACAAACACACACACATACACACACACACACACACACACACACACACACACACACACACACACACAGACAGACATGCACATACTATTACTTTTTTTAGGTATATACATAAACACGCAATACAGCCAAATTACTCCACGTCATTTATTTTTGTGGAAAGCCAGTGCAGGCCTGAGCGGCGGTCATATTTTGTACCGCGATGCGGTACATCTAGTTGTGACAATCTTGCACTTGATCATACTTGAGTCACACAGACTTCAACATTCAGCGTGCAAACACACCAGTGGTAACTGTGGCGAGCAGGACGAGAATGCGGCAGCACTCTTCTTCCTTCCTGGGTTTCGACACCAATGTAACACGGTTCGTTGTTATGGGAAGAAGGAGGCGGGAACCGGCGAACATTTAAAGACTTTAATAATAAAATAAACAAATACAAAATGAAAGTAAAAGACAGCAGTCGTCCGTCACATATAATAAAACATAAAACACAGCACAAGTCCAGGCCTGGTCCTCTCTCGATCTTCACTGTCGTCGCTCCTCCTTAATGCCTCCGCTCCTCCACTCATCATTAATCACGCCACCACTTCCTGCTCGCCACAGCAACAATTATATTTTATCTAAAGTAAATTATCAAGTACTCTCTACAGTTCTTTTTTAGTCACTAGAACTCTTGTGTAAGTGAACTATACTAACTAGCATTTGTCAATACCACATACTAATCCTATTTCACTTTACCACTTGTTTTTTTAAGGCAATAGGTTTGCATGTTTTTTTTAAGTAAGTCTTACTGATTCGATTTTACAGTGTATAAAGTTATAAATATGGATATTTTTCTAACAAAAACGCATGGCTTCTCTTCAGAAGGCCTTTATTAACCCCTGGATTCGTATGGATTTCTTTTATGATGGCTGCGCTTTTTGGTCTTCAAAATCTAAGTTACCATTCACTCCCATTATAAAGCTTAGAAGAATAGGATATGTTTTAATATAACTCTGATTGTGTTTGGCTGAAAGAAGAAAGTCATATACACCTATGACTTGAGGGTGTGGGATAATTGGGATAATAAATGGGATAATTTTCATTTTTGGGTGAACTAATCCTTTAAGCACAACTTTAAAAGTTATACTCTTGAAGTGTCACAACAGGACAAAGCAATATTGAATTGATCCACATTATTATTATTATTTAATAAGAAATATGACAGAAAGAGTTTGCTACTATGCTGGAAGAGATTTTAGCAAGAATAGGCAGTCGGCATAGAGTCCTTGAATGCTTCTGTTGAAATTAAACAGACTTACACATGATATATGCGTCTTGTTTTAGACTCATTGGCACCACAGGAAAGATGATTTTGGTTAGGAAGATCATTATAATGAATAGAGAACACAAATACAGAGTAACAGGATAAGACTAATTAAATCACTGCCATAATTAAGGTTCTTTGAACAGAGATCAATAATGTGCTAGGTCCATACATTATACAGTTTTACAAGCTATAGCTTTTAACAACCTCATTTATCTGACCACCGCAAGGGCTGTTTCCATGGTAACTGAACATGTTAGAGGGGTTCTGCTGTGTATTTTATTCCTTAGGTTTATGTGCTTCTGTCTTCATGTATAATTGATATGCTAGATATAGCGCTATACTGTAATATAATGCAAAACAGTAAGGACCTCCTGAGGACAAAAGGTGCTTTTCTTGAACCTTGTTTATTGCCTTGCTAGCATTTTGTGCTTGAACTTTAAATATATCTGTGTGCAAGATTAAGTCTCAAACCTGTTTACAGTATTTTACATTAGTAATTTTAGTCTTCTTGTTTCAGTGCTGGAAAGGTTAGCCAGTAGATACCTAGAAACTTAAAAATGATGGAAGGAATAAGTTTGGCATAAATCTGCTGATCAAGAAAAGGACAGATGCTCGAGGTTCAAAGATATAATAGATATCCTGAGGATATGCCTTCTGTGTGTCTGATGGTTAAAGGTAAAGGAGCGGAGGGCCTTGTGTTTAAAGGTTCAGAGGAGACAGTAAAACCACAGTTTACCACAGCTGATTTCACAGTGAGAGAGAAAGAGTTCAGGACAGGAGTGGAGGAGAACGAGATGGCAGATAATAGAAGGGGAAAACAAAACAAAGGAGAAAGAGATATAGATAAAGACAGATACTATGTAAAATCAAATTTCTACAAGAGACTGACTATCAAATTTATTCATAATTAGTCATAAGTTGGAGGTGGTTGAATTTGTAATGTTTCTATGTGGTTTATCATCGCATTGTGTCAGTGCTACATAGAAACACTCCTGACTTGTTTTCAATCGAATTTGAATTTAAGTCATTAAGCATGAACCAATGCATTTTTAAGCCTGATCCATTATTTAAGCCTGATTCATTTTCTTGCCTTTATCAATTTTTTTTTTTCTTAAATCCGATAGACTACAAATTTACGACAAATCCCTACTGTCGAAATAGAGGCATTATAATTAAAATAAATAAATACACAATATACACATGCATGTTGAAAATGACAAAAACAACAGCATACAATAGCATACTATATATACACCATTGTTGTTTTTCTTGGAATTTCAGGTCCAATCAGTCTGAGGACAAATGAGATTAGATCAAGGATGGATAGCATAACAGCATCACAAACTGAGAAGAGAACAAACAGTGACAAACTCTTAAGATAAAGTGTTTATTTAATAAATAAATTAAAATCTAAAATGGAGAACTGATCATTTAAATGCACTTATGTAATTGCCAGGTAATACAAAACAACCAACCCACAACCGGCACACCTATCTGAACAAAGAGATCACTTTCTTAACAGAGAAAACTAAAGTGAAATCAAAAGCTAAACTGTCTCCCGTGTAAAGATCGGAATCAGTCGCATCTTCCCCCCCCCTATCAACACATCTGATCAGAAACACTCCACTTGCTTCCTCAAAATCCAAAAAGACTAATTTCTGCTACATCAAATATATAACAGTTCATTCCCATTATTTTAAATGTAAACTTTGTATTATAGCACTCTGTAATGGCATTTCTTTGTCATACGGAACTGATTCATGCTGAGCGCGCTATATATGGCATATCTAGACATCATCATTTACATCACCTTCCTCTTAATGGAGACTCATACTGACAGACACTTTCACACTACTGGAACTACCACAGACTTAGCATCTATCAAAATACATAATAAGCCAGCTCAGAAAACTCTTTTGATATTACACACTGATGATCTTCATGTGCTGATGTAAACACAGGTTTCTTCTGTCCATCTCTGCTTCGCCTCAAGGGGGCGTCAGTAAGACCACTGTAGGAAAGACAGAGAACATGTTGTCTGAGTTTGTTTTCACACCCAGCTCGCTTGGAGCATTTCAGGAACCTAGTGAGTACTGAATACTAGTATGCACTTCCAAATTGAGCAACAGGTCAGAGATATTGATGTGACGAAATACACAATGCTACAAGCCGTACCTGTCAGGGTTCTGTCACTTCTGTCTAGTCTATTTCTTGGTTTTGTGACAGAGCCCTGACACTCCTGTATTGTCTTGTCTGTGTGCCTTGTTTCATGTGCTTTCATGTCATGTTTTGTCTTGTGTTGTGTTGCATGCAGATTGTGTTTATCACTGGCTGTGTACTTTCATGTTGTCATGTTTTATGTGAATACGTGGCTTATGAGTTCTCATTAGCTTTGTGTTCATGTCTTGTTTTGTTGGGGCACATGGCAGGTGATTGTGTTTGCTGGCTATGCGCTCATGTGTTTGTCATGTTTGGTGTGAGCACATGGATTGTCATGTGTTTCCTTGTGCCATGTTCTCTCCTGTCGATTGTCTAGCCCCTCCCTTCTTGTTACCTGATTATTGATTCATTTGCCCCACCTGCCTTCCCTCGTTACCTGCTTTGTTTGCTTCCCTATTTAGTCTCCCTGTGTTTGCAGTCCTGTGCTGGTTTGTTGTTGTAACTTTACCCTGTTATGTTAGTCCAAGTCCAAGTCCAAGTCCAAGTCGTCTGTTTTGTTTTATTGTCATTAAATACCCATTGTCCTGCACTTGAGTCCTCGTTCCTTTCACCTACCCAAACCCTGACAGTACCCTGCAATGGAATAGCGCCATAAGACTTACCCTACCCTACACCTTCACAGGCAGCTTTCATGACCGATTGTAAAGAGATTTCAGCATGCACATTACTCTGACCTGCAGATAAACACACTTGGGCCCTGTCCCTAATGGCACACTTCATGTGCACTAGTGGTCTTTCAGTGGCCGCTGTGTGCACGTGTCCGTTAAGTGGGTGTCCCATTTGCCATTTTAGGTTTCAGAAGTTGTTTGCGAGCGCCACGATATACTCTCTTTTGCCGTCACGACAGTGTGGATTCGGAGGAAGATTGCGAGGGCTTATGGTTCCATTTGGGACAGGGCCTTGGTTTTAATTGCAGCAAAATTACAAAGTGACCAAAAAAAAAATAAAAAATACATTGCTCTGTTAAAGATTTGAAATTGTAGTTAGTCAATTCTTGTGATGAGTTGTGGGAAATTTAAGGAGCTGATGGTGTGAGATGTCCCGGTTTTGTAATAACATTACAACATTAAATTATAAAGAATGTAGTGAAACACATTACAGATGCAACTCATATAATTTCCAAACACTTATTGTTCATAAGGAACACAAGAGCACAGGAACTAATGTTCCTTTAGTATTAATATGTTCACAGGCTTGAGTTATTCAACAGAAAAACTCTAGTTCACTGAATCTGTGCATCATATTACCTGAAGACTGTCTTTGTGTTCAGAAAGCAGTAAAGGTTTGACAGCAATGACACTGGAATAAAGCTCTGCTTCTAGATCCTCTTGCTTTTTATAAGTAGTTTGGTACAAAAAAAAAGTGAATCACATGTTTTATGTATAAACTTTCACAATATATGATGAAAATGTCATTATTTATGAAGATCTCAAACCAAGTAGCATTTATATGAAGGTAAAAGAGCACAAAATGCTCTTTTCAATTTAAATAATGCACAAATTTTAAGCACTAAATTATTCTAAAAATACACTTTCTGGGTGTTATTAACTTGTTGGAATTCCATATTAATTTGAGCCTATAGTTCATGTTGCAAAGGTAACATCATTCTTATTTTGTGGTTAAGATCCCTTTTGAGGGCAATACTGTGTTTTTGGATGTCATGCTTCAAATGCTTTTGTTAAAGGAACACTCCGACTTTTTGGGACTTATTCACCGTATCCCCCAGAGTTAGATAAGTCCATACATACCTTTTTCATCTCCGTGCGTGCCGTAACGGAGTGATTTGCTCGCAGTGCCTGAGAAGCCCCGTGGTGAGGAGCAGAGAGTTCGCTCAGAGTTGGAGTAAATCACTCCGCAGAAGTAGCAGTGCTTCGCCTTCTGAGAATATAGTTCCCAGTATGTATACGGTTAGAAGATGGCTGTGTGTCATGTGACCTTGTTATTTGTACACGCTGTGACTATACAAATCACAACATGTAAATAGGAAAATGTTGGCGTTATTTTGTCACTTATTGGGAGCAGTATGCTAGCTGGAGCCGTTTACCTCCAGTCTTTGTGCTAAGCTAGGCTAGCGGTGGGTGCGTCAGACAGAGTTACGGCACGCACGGAGATGAGAAGGGTATGTATGGACTTATCTAACTCTGGGGGATACGGTGAACTAGCTAAAGTCCCAAAAAGTCAGTGTGTTCCTTTAATCGTTGTTTTTCAGTTTAGTTGAATATTAATCAAGCATATTTCATTTTTGTGGTACTTGCCATCATATCGTTCTCATTATCCTTTTGGCTTTGCTCTGTTGACCCATGAGAGCTGAACTGTTCACCGTCTAGCACACTTAAACACAGCTCGGGTAAAGACTCTTGTTGTGGCTTTTCTTCAGTTGATGGAGGGCTATCAATGCAAGCTGCAATAAATAAGATTATGATTTACTGTAATATCACAAGCACTACATCCTTTTATGTATGTCTGCATTAAGAGAAGAAATGATGGATCATGTGAACTGACGTGTTGGAGAAGCCGCTGCCTCCGTCCACTTGGCATCTGTCTCAGTGTCCAGTCTCAGCTCCAGCACATGGATATGATCCAAGAGCTCCTTTTTGTGAATAAAACACAAGCAGTCAGCAAGCATGACATCAGTTCAGATCAGTCAGACAGATTCAGAAAGCTTTGACCTGTTTCTCCAGCTGATTCTGCTCTTGCTCCTTCTGCAAGGCTCTCAGACTAGCTCTCAGTTCCTATGATTTACACACATGATAGAGAAAACTTCATTCAGTATTAGAGGAGGGATTTAATCTCAAAGCGTTTGTTAGCAAACTCCATCACTTATCGGATTCATGCCTGTATTTGCCTTAGATGCCTGTATAGGAATATGGTCATCATTGCCTTTTGAATTATAATGTCTTTCATATAAGTTTTATTTATAAGTATACATTATAAGCAGACTCCTTAAGTGAGTTTTCCTTTTCTGAGAGAAAGAAATTGAGAACTTTGGAGGAAGTTCTTTTCATTTTATATTGTGTGTGTGTGTGTGTCTACTGTTGATTCACTTACAGTACATGTGTTTAATTCATGGCTGAGTTTATATATTTAGTGTCTGCCTGACTTCTTGTATGTCTGAACTTTGATTTAGTGTTACACACTGCTATGGTTGTCTAATGTCATCTCTCGCTCTCTATAGGAATGATACATTAATTTGGTGTTGATGTGCTGTTTCTGAAACAGTCAGATGTAAATATCTACATGTGACATCAATGTGGAGGAATAAAAATTTAAAAAAATCAATGTGGCAGCTTGGTTTCAACTAATTTTGTAAGTATGAAACTTGCAGTATTTTTTTTTTACCTCTTATATGTCAAAAGAAAAATGTATGTAATATGTCATTAATGAATCCTTAAACTATTTTAGCTTGCAAATTAACTTAAAGACACCGTGAAATTAAAATAGACAATTCAATTTTTTTTTATAAAATATCATATTTATTTTTAAAGATTTATGATGATTTATCTGTGCACATTTTTTAAATTCACGTGGCTCATAATCTGTATTCAAAATAACTTCCCCTCCCTCTTGGTTCTGAGCAGAACCTGAATTGAAATACAACATGTTCCTGGATCAACATCTTTGTTGATCCTGGAACAACATTCCAGTCAACCAATCAGATTTGAGGGACAAGTTTACATTTTGTCAAGTTTAGGGTTACACCCAGGGTTAGGTTCTTCTACATCAGTGTTATTCACACATCATTTCCCTCTGATTTTAGGGAGAAGTTATGGGGTTAGGTTTAGGGGTAGGGATATTGGTAGGACAAAATATATGGACAGGAATGTTGTTCTAGGATCAACAAAATATGTTGACCAGGAACGCGTCAAACTCAATAACATCTCTTCTCTTCTCTAATGACTAGGGTGGAGAAACCTGTCACTCACATGAGATCCACCAATAGCAAACAACAACCAGCCTATCAGTTCCCCACAGACAAAATCAAGCTCCGTCCACATTTGTTTTTGTTCCAGAAGCGTTTCACTCAGATATATGTCACAATAGCGAAGACGATAGCAAATTCATGCATAGTTTCATGCCGTAATTAAAATACGTTTCCACATTCAATATTTCAAGATCAAGTGTTTTATTAAGTTTCTTATCAACCAAGTTAACTAATCTGTCATGGCATCCATTCACATGAATAATCGGGGGTGAAAACACTTCTGTAAACATATACATGTGCAATTTATAGTGGTGTTTCAGATCTATTTTGGTCAGCTTATTTACAGTTTTTTTTTAAAGCAACACATGACTCATACTGGTGTTGCTCCAAGACCAGTAACCTGACCCACATATGTTCTGGGTATACAGAAGGCTCTGAACGGGGTGAAAGTTTAATTATAGGGCCATGCATGTGTCATGGAATATTTACCCGGTTACAATCCTTCTCATTCCCAAGCTCCACTTCCAGTTTCTCTCTTTCCGTTCTCTCCTCCTGGAGCCACTCTTCCTTCTTCTGAAGCTCACGGCTCAGTTTCTGGACACGATCCTTATCCAGCTTTAACAAGAGCACAAAGATTTTGAGTCACACACTTACTAGTAAGTGTTATGGCTGGACCATCCCGATCTCACAGCATTCATACACGAATTCATACGACCTCACTCGTACGAATTCGTACAATATTTGCTAAATCATACATATTTTACGAGTTGCCCAATTCGTATGAATTTGTACGAATGACTCCGCCCCTAAACCTACCCCTCACATGGGTTTCAGCCACCTATTAGCCACCTTTTACTCACTCGTACAAATTTGTACGAATTGGTCGTGAGATATAAAAGAGTTAGTACTGTAGTAACCTCAGCACTGTGTCTCAGAGCCTCTCTCTCCTGGGCCCAGACGGCTTGTCCCTCACGCAGAGCCAAGTTGGCCTGGGACAGTTGTACATTCATCTGTGCCGACTGCAGTCGGACCTGGTGCAGCTCTGCATGGCTGTGGCTCTGCATGGATCCCAGTTCACTCAGATCCCTGCGGAGGGCATCAGTGCTGCGCTCACTGGCCTCCAAACGCTCCTGTAGGGTCTGCAGATCTGTGTGTATCTGCTGATTCTCAATCTGCAGAGGAAATACTCATTCTCATACAAATCATGCCATTTTACAGCATCAGTCCGAGATATCAATTCTGAAGTCCACGTAAAATGTAGCACCGTTTTTTAAAAAGATACACCATCTAACTTTTTTTTTAAATCATTTTAACGAAAAGCCAATACATCAATCCTTCTTCCAAAGGTGTGTGTGTGTGTGTGTGTGTGTGTGTGTCTGGTGTGGGATTTTCAGAGGTTAGTTGTCACAATGAGTGAGAAAGGTTGACATGGAGCCTCTAAATCTCCAACCTTCAGGGAATCACCCGTTTTAACCAAATGCTGAACAGAGGAGAGTCTGCTGGAGAAAATAAAACGAGACAGAGTTCTTAATAAAACAAGAATCAACATCGGCTTGGTTTTAGGACATGGCCAGAACTGAGGGATTTGAAATGTTGTAAAAGAGACGCTGAGATTATGGTGTTTAATTGCTCTACAGATGAGTAAGGTGTTTTATTGAACAGATAAACTCATATGTATCTCTCAGAGTTCACTGTAAAGCATTATCTATTGTGAAGATCATTTCATTATGTTGTTGTAGCGCTGTGCTGAATGGGTGAAGCTGCAGTAATGTCTTCAGCTAATCAGCTTGAGATCCTTTTTAAACTGGTTATATCTCTTAAGCTTAGTAGTGAATGTTTAATGAGCAGTAGGAGAATCATATTCATCCACATTGTCACGTAGAGCCGAAGCACAACCAAAACAATGTTCCTCTAAAAAAAGCATGAAGTTTTGTTTTTGAACCGCTACCTTTAAAAAATGTGATGTGATCACAGAATGTAGAAAATATTACAATGACGAATGTATAAAGTTATAACATTCCGATGTTGAATTTCATACTCATTTCTTAATTTACAGTTATTGAACTGAACTGAACTAAATCAACTCTGAACTGAATAATTTTCAGTAATATTATTGATTTGACTGCACTGACACTATTGGATGAGAAGAAAGCTGAATTGAGCTGAATGATGACACTTCTGTTTTCTGTAGAGCTGCTTCACACCTGAATCCACTTTGTTTCATAATTTGTTTCATAAACCGAACTGAATCAAAACTGAACTGACTTGAGCTGAATAATGACACCACTGTCCTTTTTAGAGCTGCTTTACAGCAGAATTAAATTCACTATAATTAGATTCTGTTTGCATAATTTATTCTGTTGTTTTCCTCTTTATTGAATCTACTTTGAAACAATCAGCGTTGCATGAAGGTTTAAATAAATTAAGATGAATTGACCAAATTTATATATAATATAATTCACCTGCAAATCTTTCTTCTCCTTTTCTTCATCTCGCCTTTGTGCGGTCATCTTTTTAACTCTTTCCTTCATTCTGCAGAGGAAAATGGCATGTTTCTATCTTAATGTGTTTTCTTTTCCTTAACCGCTATTTGACTCAATCAGTTAGTTATGCAAAGTGTAATATAAGTCGTAAATCACCTGTCTAGCTCGGCCTCTATGTCCTGTTTTTGTGGAGTCAGAGTGGCAGCCTCCTGTTCGAGTTCTCTGATCCGCTGATGGTTTTCAGCTCTCTCTGCTAGTAGTCCATTAAGTTCAGCAGACATGTTTTCATGGGTGTTCTGCACATCCTGATGGTAAATGGTGTTTTTATTTTTGCTTTTCTGATTACAAATTTGTGGTGGTCCAGAAACATGCCCAAAAGATTTATTGGGTAATACTTTACAATAAGGCTCCACTGCATTAGTTGAACATTTCTTCTAAAGCATTTATTTCTCACCCATGTCGTTCAAAACCCGTAAGACTTTCGTTCATCTTCGGAACACAAATGAAGATCTTTTTAATGAAATCTGCTCTTTTTAATGAAATCTGAGAGCTTTCTGTCTCTCCATTGACAGCTACGCAACTACCACTTTATTTACAAAATATCAATCTCCAATGCGCGTTCACACAACAACATCTGCTCTTGCATCAACACAACAAGCATGTGTCGTGGTGCTATATGAACACCTATTGGAGATTAATATTTTGTAAATAAAGTGGTAAATTTTGTGTTTTTTGTGTAAAAAAGGCACTTGTGATAATTTAATGCGGTCTTAAATAACTTTCTGTGGCTTGAAAGTGGTAGTTGCATATGATTTCAATGGAGGGGCAGAAGGATTTCATCAAAAAGATCAGATTTCATCAAAAAAAAATCCTCATTTGTGTTCAGAAGATGAACGAAAGTTTTACGGGTTTGTAACGACATGATGGCGAGTAATTCATGACAGAATTTTCATTTTTTGGTGAACTAACCCTTTAACTTAAACTTTTATGAATCCATTCTTAAAATGTTAATACAAAAATGTTAATATCATTTAACAAATCTAAGCTAACATGCACTAACAATGAACAGTTGCATTTTTATTAAATAATGTTTAGAGAGATTATTAAATACTGTAACAAATGTATTGCTTTTACATTGCATTAACCAACATAAACCAATGAAACCTAAAACTTTGATTGTACCTTTTGTTTTTGCTCCAGTTCCTCAATTCTTTCAGTGCTTTGCCTCAGGTTGTCTTTTAGCTCGTCAATCTTTATCCTCATCTTATTTCGTACGCTTTCAAACTCATCTCTGTCCATCATCCATTTCTCCCTCTCTTTCTCTACCTCAACATCTGCATTCTCAAACCTCTTATGCAACTCATGAATATCACGCTGACATCCTTCCAAGAGACTCTGTGGAATTTTTTTTTTTTTTTTAAAAAGGAAGAGAGTAAGTAAAATATTATGGCAGAAACAGTGGCATAAAAAGTGGCATAAAGAGCCTGAATGTCATTGCTAAATAGCATAGAATATATCAGTAAATGATACTAGAGCTAACTCACTTTTTTAACCTATATTGCACCATTTGAAACTTTGCTTTGTGAAACTTTTGTGATATTTTGTCATAAGATGCAATGACAGACATGTTTTGCATGTGTCTTCTTAGGTATCCAAATATGAATTGTGGTGTTTGAAAAGCATTGTTACAGTCAGATCTGTTCTCCGACCTCTCGTGTTGAATGAAGCCTCACCTGTAGGATCTGAGCCTTCGGCACCACCAGCAGCAGGTCGTCTCCATCCTCCTGTTCCTCGCCGTTTTTCTCCTGCTCTAGCATAACAAGTTCATCCAGAGGTCTTGGAGCACAGAAAGAAAATGGAGAACTGACTGCAGATACCTCACCATGTTCATCCACATACACAAACTGATACGCCACCCCACCGGGTTTTGGTAGATAAGATGCTGAAAGATGGCAGGAAAAGTGGAGTAAAGATCAGAAAACAAAAAACATATACACATAAATGGCCTGGTACAGCCTTGTAGTGACTGAGACAGTTCAGACGCACAATTATTTGTTAAATTTAACTAATAATCACCCAACGAGTGAAGGTTTACAACTCAAAGAAATCATAATCCTATAACCTCTATATATAATCACTTGAGATATGTACAATCTCCCTATGTAATCATGCATGTTCCTTTATCTATTAATCTAAACTCCTTGAATGAATGCTTTACTTAATCAAGATCACATGTATATCATGTTTGGTATCTATGATTTTCTATTTTAATTTCTTGAATGATCATGTACATTATATGTCAATAGTTATGCAGCATATTAGTATTATAAGAATCTTTAATAGTTTCTCAATCAACAACCAATCAAATTATCAATCAGCAATCACCATACTAGAAGGCAAAGGATCGTAAAGTTTCCCTCCAAAGAAACAACACTTCATTGGCTCACTCGCCTCTCACTCGTGACATCTTCACTTTAAAAGATCTCTGATCACAAGATCAGGCCCCCTTTTTCCCTTTGCTGATTCTGAGAAATTGAAGATGGACTAGAAGTCTTCTAAGGAGCCCTAAGTTTGTGCCAGGCTGTGGCCTTGTCTTTCTATCCACCAAAGATCATCTGACTCCAACTGGTTTTCTCTCATCAAGACAACTTCAGCAAAGATAAACTGGAGCCTCAACAGATTGCATCAGGACAGTTTTATTCAAATGGCTGAGACATGCAATTATCAAATCATTAAGTATCCCCTACTTCTTTTAATGAAGTGTGCATTATAACTAAGAAGCCGATGGTTTGCTCAAGGCTGTTGATCTGCTGAACAATTTCAAACAATGCTAATTAACTTCTTGCTTTCCTGTATTCTACCTCAGCTCTCTTTCCATTGCTAAACTGTATGCATGTGTGTTAAGTATTTAGTCTGTTTACTAAAGACTTGTTTTGTCACACGTAAAGTTGTTTGTGGCTCATGCTCACATATATAAATCATGCAGATTTTGGCAACATGCTCTGAGTAGTACTCTGGAAATTGACCCTGGAAATTAACATTTCTTAGAATTAAAAAACGATTAACTCTGATTTTTCATTAGTTGATTGTGGAGTTAGTTCTGCTACATTAAGTTCATTCTTACAGCTGATCTATAATATTTATAATAGTTATAACTACTCATATTTCCTTAAAGATGTCAGGCACTTGCAATCGTGTTGCAATAGTTATTAAGTATCAGATAACTTTAGTGTTCTTGTTCTACCAAGAACTGCAGTTGTTATTTCACTGGTGTAGGACATGTGACAGCATGCATGCCCAGCAAATGTATCAACTAGGCTATAAACAAACATAAATAAAATAGTATATTAAATATCAAATATAAACATACAGTAAAAGGCCACACTACAGTTGGCATCCGTTCCGGTTTGGTACCCTTCTGGTGCTAGAGCCCAGGCAAACGTGTGGTAATCTTTCAATGTCAGCCATCCCACCTGTGAAACAAGATGAGTTATAACAAAAAAAATAATTTGCTTTGCAGGTTCATCCTTTCCACACATTAGCTGCATCCAAATTCAGAGGCTGCATCCTTTTATACGGAAGTATTAGGTTTCAACTTACTCAACAGTCACAGGCTTGACCGTCCCATGTAACAACGCCGGTTCGAACTTCTAAGGATGCGGCCTTACAGCTATTGTGTACTGTAGTGAATAAACACTGTGTTTTACCTTAAATAGACCTATCCAGTCATGACTGCTCCAATCGTGTTGACTACTTATAGTGTAGCGACAGTCCACCCTCGTATCTGAGAAATAGTTCTCTGCAACATCTCTGAAGTTCACAGTTCTGTTTTCCTCCATAGTTATAAATCAGCTCAGATGTCTGCACTGACAAAGAAAGCAATCAAAAACAAAAACCTACTTTGAAAACTCTTTTGGTTATGTATGTTCAGCATCCAGGACCATAACACTGCTGTTCGCATGGATCAGATGTACGGTTACTGAACATTTTCAGTCCTTCCAAATAACTCAAGTGTCTGGAAATACGAGTCAGCACAATCGTGTTTGTGTAGTCGGCTATATTTAGTGTCTTTCCATTAAACTACAAACTACAGGAATGCTTGCACTGCAGACGACTGTATTAGATGTCCATGTGTTGTGAAACTGCATGAGAGATGGGGTAACAGAGTTCTGTGTGAATGTTTACACAGCAGAAGTAGCTGTCAAATCAGATCAGACTAATCATTCTCATTTCATGATCTTCAACATTTCTAATATTTTAATTTAATCATTGTATAGGTTATTGTTAACACAACCACCGGTGTCCTTCTGTAAAAATCCATTACAGTTATTAAATATAAAGTCTGGTATTGACAGCTGAATTTTTACTTATTGAGAGCTTTTCAATAAGTAAAATGCAATATTTCACACATTAATTTACATTTATGCATTTGGTAGACAGTTTTTAACAAAGTGAGCATCACGTTTTTATCACTATGTGTGCTGCCTAGGAACTGAACCCATGACCTTTGTTCAACTACAGGAACTCTAATAATGAACAGCAGAAAATAAGCATACAAACGAACAACAATAAACACTACAAGGTTTTTCATGGTCTAAATCTGCATTTTAAAATGTCATTGGAACACCATGGCTAAAATATCAGGGTAAATTTTTACTCTTACCTTAATACAAAGATATGTTTATTGCAGAATCAGATCACCTGAGACCGTTCACATCCCTGTACGAGTGCTTATGATCTTGATGAGACTTAAACTGACAGTGTGAGAGCAACAAACAATAACAAATGCACATGTTGATGAACTGCCCCCTCTGTTGCACTCTGGGAAGTGAAGTCCAAAACAGCAGCAATCACTCAGTGAGATCACATGATCTCATTGCCACATTTATCTGAAAACATTTTGATTGCATATCACACATCAAGTCAATTCAAGTCAAGTCATCTTCATTTATATAGCGCTTTTAACAATGTAGATTGTTTCAAAGCAGCTTTACAGAGATAAGCATATAATTTAAGGTAACAGAGATTGTTTTGGCTTTATAGCGGTTCTTTAATAAAGTTATTTTCCAGCTAAAGTTAGTTTTGATTGATTTGCTTCCGTCGCAACGATCATTTATTATTAAATTAGGGGCCGCTAAGACGTGTGTGTGTGTGTGTGTGTGTGTGTGTGTGTGTGTGTGTGTGTGTGTGTGTGATTGTATAACTATCTTTGTGAGGACCAGTTTGAGTTTTAGACCATTGGAGTGAGGACAAAGAGAGTAAAGTGAGGATATTGTGGCCGGTCCTCACTTTCTGAGAGCCTTTAAAGGCCTGTTTGAGGGTCAAGACTTGGTTTTAGGGATAAGGTTATAATTAGGTTAAGGGTAGGTTTAGGGTCAGGGTTCGGGTTAGGCACTTAGTTGTGATGTGTGTGTGTGTTTCATATATTCCCTACTATGTGGAAAAAAATTAGATTTTAGATCTTGTTTGGACTGTAGGAGTGGGCTAATGTGGAACAGTGATAATAAGGACTACAGAAACGGATGATGGGAAATTTTGAGATTATGCATAGAAAGACATAAATCATCTATAAATGATATGGTAGGAGAGCAAAAGGAACAGGAGCAGTCGGGGAGAATGAGGAAGCAGTGTGTGAGTGACAATGTTGTTGATGAATGCCATAAAAAGCACTGAGAAATTAACTGGGGGAAATGTTGTAGTAAGAGCAGTAGAAAGAAATGTTCCCTATATGACAAGAATGAAACTGTAGAGAAAGTATAAACAGTGAAGAATGAAAGATTGAGGGGCTGAGGTGGTGGTGGGTTAGAATGAGGGTTGAAGGTACTTAGTATGCAAAGCCAAGCTTCACCATCTGCCTAGTGCAGCGATTCTCATCATATAACTGTCTCTGCGCTTACAGCCAAATGAAGAATGTTCTGGGTTTAGTCATTCCACAAAATTAATGACAGCTGTGTGCTTGGTGGGCCAAGAGGGAATGAGGAATAGTGAGGAAACGGGAATAATGATTGATTGACCAAATCCCTTGTTTTTTTAAGGAGATTTTCTCTTGTCAAGAATTTCACCCTCAGTTTATCTTGTTGTTGTTTTTTTCAGGCTACACCAATCCTTATTAAAGACACACTGGAGAGCTGCATTAGAAATTGAAGTGGTACTTATAATTGAAAGAGACACTTTCACTGTTATTTTCATGTTTAACATGTTTAACCCACCAGTGTGTGTTTTTTTAAGTTTCCCGCCACTGCCAGCATTTTTGAAAATGTTCACAAAAATTTCATGGCCCCAAGAATATTTTGTTGTATGAATATCTGAATATATTATAGCTTCATGCATTCTTTGAGTGCCAAATCGCAAAAATATTGCTGTGATCAGATGCTTTCTTAACTGCTGTTTTCTCACTGCTGTCATTTTTGTTGTGTGTTTATTTTGTTTTTGAGAGGAAAGTGCACAGCAAGCATTTACATTTTCATCTAAACGCTGTCAGGATGGTGTCAGGATGTGCACTAACAGAATACCTCTTAAAGGTACTTCACACCTTCGTTTTACCCCTAAGCAAATAAAAGAAAAATAACTTTACAGTGAGTATACAGGTCCTTTAGAAAAAGATGCCATTCACCCCATTATCACCACATCACCTAATCACCAAACAAATCAATAAAGACTATGATGATGGACAGTATCACCCAGGCCCAGAGTATAAAGTATGAAGCTCAAAAGATATTGGGTGCTAAAAGGACAATCTTCAACAGCAACAAAAATCTTTGATATAGACTGCTTTGGACCATAGAGATGGGAGGTCGGAATGATAAAAAATGGGGGTCATTTTCAAGTGTATGATCCAGAGCAGTGCATATTGATATATGCAGCATATTGAACACATTTATACATATTGAAACATGGACACTGACTCGTTCCTGATGGCCAACAGCTTTATCTCAAGCCAAAAATAACGCTTTGAAATCCTGTCAGACCAGGGAATACTATGGAAGCTTGTTTCCGCCACTGAATACTAAATAAATAATAATAATTGCGACTTTTTATCTCACAATTCTGACTTTTTTTCTCACAATTGCGATATATCAAGTCAGAATTGTGACTTTTTTTCTCAGAATTGCAAGATATGAAGTCAGAATTGTGAGAAATAAAGTCACAATTCTGAGAAATAAAGTCGCAATTCTGAGAAATAAAGTCGCAATTGGGAGATATAAAGTCGCAATTGCGTGTTATAAAGTCAGAATTGTGAGATATAAACTATTCTGAGGTTTTTTTTCTCCTTACAATTGGACTGTATATCTCACAATTGTGAGTTTATATATAACCTCGCAATTATGTGTTATAAAGTCAGAATTGCGTGATATAAAGTCACAATTGCGAGAACAAAAGTCAGAATTCTGACTTTATAAGACGTAATTGCGACTTTATTTCACGCAATTCTGACTTTATATCTCGCAATTCTGACTTTATAACACGCAATTGCGACTTTATTTCATGCAATTCTAACTTTATATCTTGCAATTCTGAGAAATAAAGTCAGAATTGCGAGATGTAAACTCGCAATTGTGAGATAAAAAGTTGCAATTGTTGCAAATGTTTTATTCTGTGGCGGAAACATACATTTCAAATGTGGGAAAAAAAGGAGTTAAAGTCCCCCTGTGGTGAAAATCAAGGTTGTAATATTGTTTATATGTTTGTAGTGTTTTTTAACCATGTGTAAATTCATAAGTCGACTCCATTGCTGAGTATTTTCTCCTTAAAACTGCAGTGAACCAAAGACAGTCTCAAAAACACGGTATGAAATCGCTGGTGTTTCTGACGTCACAAACTACCTTGTAACCAATCAGATCAACGTGTGATCGTCAACCAGTGGATCTCTGAGCTGAGCGAGTGAGTGGAGGCGGGGCTAATTTGCATATTCATAGAACTGCGAATACTAAATGAGTGAAGGGTGTCGAGTTACATTCAATCTATTTTAAGGCATGAAGATTTTTTTTTTTCAACGAAAAGCGCTTAAATATATGATTTTGGTGATCAAATATGAGTTTTAAGGGATAAAATGATTGACTACAGGGGGACTTTAAGAGAGTCATTTGCTGCACTGCATCCAGAGCTACAAGTTAAATTTGTCACACAGCAGATTTATGTTTTTTTATTTATTTTTTATAAATGTATGTTCATCCCACCCAGCACATCACACTTTGGTGGATCTTAGGAGAGTGAAATACAATCTCTAAAGGCAAACGGTGCTGATAGAAATAGAGAGGTCCTCAGCTTTTAGCCCATCGGCTATCCTTATTGCTGACCTCATATATTGATGATGGGGTGGCGAGATACTTCACTCCCCCAAATAATCTGAACTTCTGAGTCGTAGAAGATGAAGACACAGCCAACTCTTGGCAGACTACTTCTGGAAACATTTCACCAGACACTGCTTGCCTAGCCTCCAAATTCATCAGAAATGGAGATCAGAGGGAACTGATGTTCAGGTCAGCAACACTGTCATGGTTGTTCCCTTTGGCCAGGTCCAAGTCAACCAAGTCTTTTCTGGGTCAGACAACCAAGTCAGATCAGCAGAGATAAGAGTAAAGGATGAGACCTTCATACGAGCAGTGGTCAAGCTTATCTGGATTCCCTTCTGAGAAACGGTAGTCCCATTTTTCTACCATCTGTAATCTAAACCAATTTGGACTGCAAAAACTACAGATGATGCAGGATAGATCATATGACGAGTGATTACATTCGTACTGAGACGTGTGCTACTGGAGTAAATATGTGAAATGTAGACCTTCTCACTTACACACACCTCTTTGCTTTACCCTTGTGTTTAATCCTTCTATGGAAATAAGCATTTTTTTGGTGAGCATGAGCCATAAAGTGGCCCTGGAGCAGATAGGCTGTAAATCTTGCCATAAAAATGCTGTGCGGTCAGTGGTGCCATCAGCCATCAACTGCCTTTTTCGCTGCTCTGATTAAGGAGAAATAGACAATAAAAAAGCAGCATTTTCTGTAAATTGCACCCATCCTTCCATTTGCAAAGTACTGCAGTAGTATGGCACTAGAATTTTAATGATGGACAAGTGCAAAAAGAGAGATAGAGAAAGAGAGGGAGTGTGAAAGAGAAATTGAAAAATAGAAAGTTAGAGGAGAAAGAGTAATTATCTTGTACAGTTTTCCTCTTTATGGAGATTCAAACACTATTGTCTCAGGGTATGTTTACACAACAACAATGAACTAAGAGCGGAAAGGTTTTTCTTCGTGAAAGATTCGTGAAAACAACTAAAACTCTATATTCTGCTGGCAGGCCAGTAGGTGGCGATGTCACTTTGTAAAGCAACACTACACACCTATAGACTGATCACATTTTCAAAAGTTTGTGTTTTCAGGCCCCCAAAACTCTATTGTCGTGTAAATGAACGGCCAAAATACAATAAATGTTTTCCAATTTTAGTTGAAAACCGTGTCATGTAAACGGCCCCTAATGTTTTAGTCTTCAAACACTCTAAGGGGTCGTTTACACGACACCGTTTTCAACTCAGAACTGAAAACTTTGGATACGTTTTGGTCGTTCATTTACACGACAACAACAGCATTTTGGGGGCCTGAAAATGCAAACTTTTGAAAATGTGTTTCACAGTGCCAGTTTTTGGAAACAATACCATTATCGTCTCCATGTAAACAATGCAGTTATGCACATGCATATTACATGTTCAGTCAACAGGACCATAATGTTTCTTTACAAAATGACATCGCCACCTAGTGGCCTGGAATGAATATTACAGTCGTTTTCACAACCCAGCATATTTTAGAGTGTACTGTTATTTTAGCAAAAAGTTTTTCATTGTTCTTCAAAGTTTAGAATTAGAGATTTTGCCAACCACTATCCACAGTTTCCAATTATTATCCAACCACAAAACCGAATCCATTTAGTCAGAGCAGCAAAACTCAACTCCGCATATCTCGATTAACTGAGAATAGTTTTTCTAAAAAAATGTAAATGTATTATATTATCTGTTCTTCCCTACTATAAAATCTCTATACTAAGTTATAAAAGTCTTTTGTCATGATAGATTCTAGTCATACCTATTATTATGGAAGTTCATGAAGCCAGATTTGTAACCAAATGTTAAAAAGACATTATATAAAATGTTGACATATTTCTTTCTTGTTTTATTCTATTTGTAAATGTAATTCTGTTCATTCAGAACTGGAATTAAATGTCTATTTACATTGAGATTTTGGGATCTTTGCTGCCACCTACTGCATTCTGGCTTTCACAAGCCTCCAAACTCTGTTTTTTGCATCTGCATTATGACAACAAAATGCTTGCTATTTTTATTTAATTTTCCTGCTATCCTAGATGTAAATCATATTCAACCATTTTAGGGCTTAGCAAAGGGCCATAATTATACATAATTATTTTAATTTCAGTCATGGGAATAGAGTGTGACTGATCAGAATCTTTTTAGATTGTTTACTCATCATGCAGAAGTCATGCATTCTCCCTAATACAGACAAGTGTATTGTGTACGCCAGTTTGCTCATGTAGAAGCAGCATATCCACTCGTGCAGCACAGCAATAAACCTGAGGGCACACTGATCAACAGACACACTATAATAAATGTCTTTTCCATGGTTAAAGCAGTTTCTCAGGCATGTTGCAACTGAGCTTCATACTTATTCTATATGCATCAAAGAGAAAAACTGTTCTGAGAATGTCAAGTTCTTCACTGTGATTTAATTAGGCTGCCACAGATTTAATTCAGAATCGGATGTGCATGCCTTTTTGTCCAGTTTCTTTAAGCAAAAAAAAAAGCTCATGACCACAGAGTCATGTTAAAGGCACACTATGCAGCTTTCCGTTTTTGTCAAACAGCGACCCCTAGAGTCGCTGTGGAGTACTTGTATTTAACGTTACTGTCGTAAATACCACTCGCACAGAGCCGTCTCTGCACTCACGGTCTGATCCCTTCCGCCCTCTATACCGGTACCTGTTCAGTAGGATAGAAGCTGTAATGAGTGGAAATAAGGTGTGGCCCCTTTAAGAGCTGCGCGCGCCCTGTTGAACTGTCGGCAGTCTGTATTGTATGTGCACCTCGAACACCCCATGTATGCGGGTTATTTCAGTTTGATGCTCATTCTTATCCTACTTTTGTTTATCAAGTAAAGCTGTGGACGGTAGAACGGATGACAGACAGTTACACGAGTTCGATTGGGGAATAAAGTGCAAGATGATTGTGAGATGCCAATCGCCTCCGTGAGTCTGTCTGGCCTCTAATAACTTCATCTGTGAGCTATCCCTATTGTGTATATGTGCAGTGCCATAAAGCAATTCGTTACATCGCGAGACCTGATATCACGCGATACTTCCTGATGCTGAGGCCGGCAGGTCGCTGGCCCAAAGTTGCAAGTGGTTATTCGGCTCACAGGCGCTTTGGGGCTGCGCGACGACCACCATTCAACCCGAAAAAAGTCATATAACTATTTCAGTGACTCCGAAGCTGTTCGGTTAAGGTAAAAAAAGTTACTTAGGTCACCTTTAAGATATGGGGTTATCTAGGCCTATAGTATTTTGAGCCTCTGCCACAATCTTTCCATGAACCAGAGTAAAATGTGGGGGTTTTATGAATGAACAGCTATGGTGTAAAGTGGGGGTTGGGTGAGGAAAACAGACAATTTTATTGTTGTAGTTCTTTTTTGCCTGCAAGGTGGCGCTGCTGAGCACATGGTGGAGTTGGTTTGTCTTGCATAAAAGGGGGATGAAAGGTTTCAGAGACAGAAAATGTGGATTGCAGACTTCTGACTCATTACAGCAGTAAATCTTGTTGTCATTGATAACATGAAAATTTGAATGGTCGCCAAGTTGTAAACAATGAGTTCTCTCTTTAAACACACCAAGCTTTTCTCTGTAGACAGAGATTTTCTGTCTTGAGACGTTATTAGACTGTTCGTATTTAAAGTCATTTTTCAAAAACACTGTTTTTATTGCCCTACATTTCCAAGAACGCTAAGAGGATTGTATTGTTAGACATCCACATGGAAAACTGCCTTTATATCCTCCAAGAAAATGCACGTAAATTTACAAAGTATTGAATAAAATTGATTTTATTCAATAAACTGCTTCTCGTGCTTGAATACTACTGCTAAATTTCGACTTCTACTCGAATGGCAAGAGCTAAAGAAACATTCAAAGTAACTTATATTTTTAGGAGATGTGCTTTCTCATTCTTGGCTAGACTTAGGTGGCCTGGATATGTCTTCTCTTCTTCTCACAGACTGTCTCTCTCTATTTCAGTGCAAGGTCATAAAAGTCTTTTTGAACCACTGTGTAAAAAAGAGCACCTGCATACGAACACACAGTGAGCTGCTCTCTAATGCCACTGGCGCTTTTATGATGCCATGGTTCTCGGCATCCAACACAAACGCTTGCAAATGATTTCTCTCGCACACATAAGCATTGGATAAGTTTAGTCAGGACCACCTCTGTCAAATATTTATTTTCATGAGATACATCATTGTGTAACAACTTAAAAAAACAGAAACAATGAAGTACAAAAACAAATCCGTTTGCCTGCCTGGAATTCCTAAAAGCAGCAGAAGAGGTGGGAGAGCTGAGATGAATGGAGAACTTCAAAAGAACCACTTGTTTTTTAGATATCTTTATCAGCTGAGAGTCAGATAATTGTGAGCTTTAATAATGTTACCTGTCTGAACTAAAGCTATATTTGGCCACCCTCCTTGATTACATTATCCTCCAAGTGTGACAATTGTCTGAAGCCTGAATAGAATCACAGCAATTCATTGGCTGATGGTGCAAGGGCCACACTCAAAGGCACTGGGCAGATATGACTAGTGTTGGGGAAAGATACTTAGTAATGCATTACAACATTGCGTTACTCTCTAAAAAAGTAAACAATTGCGTTACTTAGTTACTTTTTATGGAAAGTAATGCGTTACATTACTTTTGCATTTCTTTTTCTCACCTGGGCTTGTCTGTTTGTTTTTAATAACAACAACAAAAAGTTAATTTTTTGGCAAATGTAAAGGCCCTTTCACACCAAAAGTGAAATGAATTAGCCTCAGGCTAAAAGAAATACAAATTCACACCCGTACAGTAGAGGATGCAGCTAAAACAAACCTTCCAGAAGAATAGGATGCAGAACAAGAAAGTGCAACACTCTTACTTCAGCAATTAAAAAAGAAAGAAATGCAAATGTGATGCTTATCTAAAATCATTTTTGCTTATTATATGGTTGAAGTGGATCATGAAGGTCAGCAGCAAAGATTAAATAAAGTATATTTTTGTATTTTAATATACTTAATTATTGCAGGATTGTGTAATATTCAGAGTTTGCATTTCACTTTTTATATTAATTGAGTAAAACTGACTCAGTTTTTTTTTTTTTTTAAGTAAAATGAGTAAATGCATGCTCACATTGATTCTAAAACTGCAATAACCATCGTTCACACAGCGCACACAACACCTCCACACTTACTCCCTATTTCTCTCAACACGAGGACAGGAGAGCTGTCAGTAAACGGATGAACAAAGTAACATGCATTACTAATTTGAAAAAGTAACTCAGATATTCTGTTGTAAATTTAAAAGTAATGTGTTACTTTACAAGTTACTTGAAAAAAGATTACATAACTCAAGATACTTGTAATGTGTTACGCTCAACACTGGATATGACACAAAAAAATCTTTAAAATCGCTCTTTTACTCTTTCTGAATATTTGTAAGCATGAACTCGTGAATAGCTATGAGAAGCAAAACCAGCATCATGAGGAGGCTATGGCATACAGGAGGGATACATTAGAAATATTACAGCAGGCCAGCAAGCCCTCTTTATCCTCTTTATACCAATTGCATTATACTCTGTATGGAAAGTCAAATTGTGATTTGTGTTGTGTGTGCCTTTTTTTGAAGTGTTTTTCACAGGTGGAAACCCTGGAGTAACCCCTGGTGAAAAAAAAATATGCTAAGTATACTTGCAGCCAGACTATTTATCAGTATACTTCAAGTGTGTTAATGATTAGTTAACTTGAAGTGTGCTATTTTTAAACAACTAATTTTGTACTAAGTATATTTTAGCAGTAATTATTTAGTGTATTTTACTGTACGCATCAAAATTGCAACTAAGCATATAATTATTACCAAACTTGCAGTGTACTTTTTAAAAATATATTAAAAGTATGCTTGTTTTTAGCATATTTCTTAAAAGTATAACTAAGCATATAATTATTGCCAATGTACTTATAGTGCACTTTTTAGAAATATATTAAAAGTATGCTTGTTTTTAAATATATTTTTAGAAAATATACTAAAGTACAATTATTTAAGTGTGTTAATTGTAAAAATAGGTAAAAAGCATGATGCTAATATACTTTTAATATATCTAAAGATAGTAAAATGTTTGTTAGTATATTTGCAATGTACTATTGAAGAAGGGAATATATTTCAAATACAATAAAGTATACTTTTTTTCCACTAGGAACCCTCTTCCTCTGGGTCTGGTAAATGTGGCTCTGATGATGCTGTCTGATGGGACTCCATTTCCTGTTCAATGACAGAGAAGTTAAAAATCTACAACAGTTGAATTGAAATACAAAATGCTTTTCTGATAAACAAAATTGTTAAGTGAATCTGAAGCCATCACTGATTGAATACTTGAATAATGTGACTAATAATAAGCTGATTATAAAGTATATTTATACAAACTTAGAATACAAGTTTAATACAAACTATGTAGAATACAAACGTCTCAGGTTACGACTGTAACCTATGTTCCCTGAGAACAGGGAACGAGACACTACGTCAGAATGACGCATTGGGGAACGCCTCAGGCGTGACAGGTGTCTGAAATCACTATCAAATCACGGCAATCACATTGACCGGCGACAGCCCGTGAATCATTAACGTGAATGATTAACGTGCGACCTGCAAGTATAAAAGGGCGCCTTGCAAACATGACAAACATCCTATCGTCTGAAGGGACTGTTGCAGGCAGGCCCCGAGGCATGGCAGGAAGACGTAGTGTCTCGTTCCCTGTTCTCAGGGAACATAGGTTACAGTCGTAACCTGAGACGTTCCCTTTCGAAAGGGAACTCTACACTACGTCAGAATGACGCATTGGGGAACGATATACCAACGCCACCATGCTAAGGGGAGTGCATGCCAAAAAGCAGTGACAACTGTCAGAACCGGCAATTCAAATGAACGCTAGTACCACTCACCCCCAGGTCACACTGAGCTGTCAGTGACAGCACTCCCTACGGTCATAGCCCAAGCTAAATGACACCACAGAAAACCTCCCTAAACATAGTTTAGTGAAAGGTCTACCTGGGCCTGCTCAAGGGCCTAGGACCACAACTTCATTTTTTTTTTTACTTCTTAGAAGGGGTCCCTTCTAGGGAATGTGGCTAGGGAACCTGTAGGAACCCCAGCCAGTCACTATTCAGGGGAACGTGCCACCTGAAATGCCACCAGGCAGGCCTGACCTGATGTCACTATATAAGACACTACAGTCTGGCCACTTCCTGTCTGTCCGAAGACAGAGCCTCTGGATACTTGCCTTTAGGAAGGCATCCAACCCGAGGGACTGCGAAGCAGGCAGTGAACCACTCGGACCGGATCTCAGAGACGGGATATCCTGGAGAGTATGACTCAGCATAGTGCTTTACAACCCTTGCCAGCGAGGGGAGTTTCTCTACTCGATCCAAGGATCAACCCAGTGTTTGTGTTTCAAAACACTAAGGAGGCCTGTGAGGGCCTAAGGACTGATCTAACTGGGAGGCCTCATGAGAGGCCTACGACCGACTGACCAGACTCAGGAGACCACATACTCACACTGACCCTCAGTGAGGGGAGCATAAGATCTACCTGGTAGGCAACCAGGCTGTAGCAGGATAAAGAGGTTCCAGGAGGGAACCCGTAGCAGAGAATAAAACTTGAGTTGAGCCAGGGCGCAAGCTCACCTTCGGTAGCTGCCTGATAAGGTCTGCTAATACTGAAAGTAAGCGGCCACTAGCTTACAAAACCCAGCACCACAGTAAAACTACTCAGGGAGTACCTGACAACCACAGTATGTGGGAGCTCACCTTCAGAGAGGCCTGGTAAAGCCTAATATCTGATAACCACAAAACGTGGGAGCTCACTTTCAGGGAGGCCTAGCGAGGCCTACTCCCTGAAACACCATGCTAAGTGGAAACACACAGTAAGTGGGAGCTAACCTTCCAAGGAGGCCTGGAGAGGCCTACTACATGATAACCACAGTATGTGGGAGCTCAACTTCAGGGAGGCCTAGTGAGGCCTACTACCTGATAACCACAGTGCATGGGAGTTCACTTACAGAGAGGCCTGGAGAGGCCTGCTACATGACAACCACAAAACGTGGGAGCTCAACTTAAGGGAGGCCTAGTGAAGCCTACCACAGTACATGGGAGTTCGCTTACAGAGAGGCCTAGAGAGGCCTACTACCCATTATCAGAAAAACCACATTAAGTGGAAACTCAAAGTATGTTGGAACTCAACTCCAGGGAGGCCTGGTGAGGCCTACTACCAGAAAACCATGACATGAAGGAGCTTACTTTCAGGGAGGCCTGGAGAGGCCTACTACCTGAAAACCACAGCTGACATTGGGCCAGACTGGCAGTCCAGTTGACTGTCTATGGGGCATTGCCTTCAGGGAGGCCTTGTGAGGCCTACTAACTGATAGTTCAACCTCAGGGCCACTTAGTACCACAGTATGAGGGATTTAGCCCTCAGGGAGGCCTAGTAAAGCCTACTACCTGACCCCTACAAAAAATGTGGGAGCCCATCTTCAGGGAGGCCTGAAGAGGCCTACTTCCTGAAACAGTCTAATCAGCTGGATGTGACTGCTGCTGGGGACTCGCCTAACAGGGAGGCCCGGTCGAGCCTACTAGCTGATAGCGAGTCTTTCTGCTACTTTAATGAACACTGCTGGAACCATACTATTAAAAACTTTTCCTATAGTTTTGTCCTAGTGTATGCTCCACAATGTTGTGACCCACCTCCGAGGAGGCCTGTTAAGACCTACTACTCGTTAGTGAGTCTTCTGCCCGAACTACCAGGGCCAACCAGCGAAGGTGAGCTGGCCTAGGAGCCCTATCTTAGGGGCTACCCAGTCAAGGAGGCCTGCTGGGGCCTACTACCTAACTGTGCAGCCTTCAAGGCAGAAAAACTGTTACTACAGCGCTTACAGCATCCTGGTACCTAATCACATTGCCAAAGGCAGTGTACTCAGCAAAAAACAATACCCTCATAGCAGGGGAGTACAACATACGCCACTCTGCCTAGTGGAGGCCCCATTTTAAGGGCCTACCTACTAAATGCATGGGCATCAGCTCATGGCAATGCTCTGGCTTCAAGGGAGCGGAGTTCAAATACCGGAATGAAATGTAGTTAGAACTCCCTGCTCAACCGGAGCCATCATGGTGTGAGGTAGATAATACAGAGCTGAGAATGGACTACTCAAAACTACCCTGCGTTAGCGGGGGAGTAACACCATATGCCCCTGAAATGTTAGACAGGGAGCGGGCCTGCAAGTGGCTCCAAAGGGTGACAGGGATTTGTCCTGTGCCCAGCCTGGGGGAGTGGAGCTTGCTTGCAAGCCAACCAACTTTCACCCATCGCTCGAGCGGTTCAGCTCAACGGGCTGAGTGGAGCCAGCTCTTGAGGCCTAAAACAAGTAGCTCTGTTCAGCAGGGTCTGGCAAACTATCACATCGCAGAGCGAAAGACAGCCTGACCCGCCTGAAGGATCATACCTCAACTACCACCCTGCATTACTCTATCACCCCTGAATGCAGTGAAAGGGGCGGGCCTTGGCCAACAACTCCCATTTAAGGGAGGAGGCTGAAATCTCGGGGAGGAAGCCTAACACATAATGAATGCGGCAGCTATACTTAGCAGAACGCCTCCAACATCCCAAACATAGCCTAGGCCAGCTACAGAGGCGGCCCGGGTTAGGGCCGACCTATAAGCATAGATCTACCTGAGGGCTCGAAGGAGCCACAGCCTACTTGATTGAGAGGCTGTGAAACACTCAACCTACTGATACCTCTTTTGCAGAGCTCAGGGGAGCGAAGTACTCAGGATACCAAGGTCACAAACCAATAGGTAAGACCTAAGATCTATCTGAAGCACCAGCGTCAGTCTAAACCTAAAGCAAAAAAGCTTTTTTTTTTTTTTTTTTTAGGAAGACCAACTACTCTATCCCTAGGTGGCTAAAAGCCCTGAGGCTAAATAGAAATGAGTGGTGGCCCACCACGCATAAAAATGTCATGACAGAAAGGCCATCTCATACTCACACGGGAGCCAAATATTTTTTGAGCTTCTCCCTAAATCGTTCAAGCCACAAGCTGGGGGGGGGCTTCAGGGCCCTGAAGTTCCAATACCTTACCTCTCATTGCTCCTCTAAGAATGACTCCCTAGGTCTATACAGGGAACAAGGTCTGTAGAGAAATACAAATCAGTGTTAGTATACACACAGAAATTATATTAAAAACCAACCAGTTCACCTGCGGCGTGCGGAGTGAAGACTCGCCAGAGAGTTCTTTATGAACCTGGGGTCCATCTCTTTACATGCCTGAAAGAGGCGCTCTCACCAACCAAGCCGAGGCGGGCCATCAGAACCTTGTTCTCATCATAGACCCAGCCCCAGGCCTGGTGTAAGAAACGCCTGGGGAGTCGGGAAAAAGAGGAGAGGGCTGGGATAGTAACAGCCCTCCAGGAGATGATCCATCACTAACGCTGTGATCGTTTGTACTGGATCACCTCCCTCAGATCCTTCTTTTTCCTGCGGGAGTCACGCCTCCTCTGTGACCTGCTCCTACATGGAGGGGGTGCACGAGAGGCGACACTAGCTCTCTGACCCTGTCTACGGCCCTCGGGTCGTGAAGGGCCAGGCTCTCCCGCCTGTCTGGGCTCGGATCCGGATCTCAGCGGTATACAGGTCTTAAACGCCGCTGAGCGCGCCTTCGCCTCCCTGAACTTTCCAACCACCGCCTCCACGGAGGTGCCAAAAAGTTCAGAGGGCGAAACCGGCGCATCAAGGAGAAAGGCCTTCTCTTTCTCCCCGATGCCAGCCAGGTTCAACCACAGATGCCTCTCCGTGGCCACCATTGCCGCCATCGATCGACCGACCGCAGCGGCAGTTTGTTTAGTGGCACGGAGAGAAAGATCTGTGGTGCGGCGCAGCTCAGCCACCGCCTCAGGGGACAGCCCTGCCCCCTGGTCGAGATCCCCCAGCAGGTCGGCCTGGTACGCCTGCAACACCGCCATAGTGTGCAGGGCAGCACCGGCCTGACCCGCTGCCGTGTATGCTCTGCCATTCAAACGCGCTGTGGTCTTGAGCGGTTTGGATGGCAGGGCTGGAGCACTCAGTGCCGACGCCCGCCCAGACACGAGATGGTTCGCAAACGTCTCGTCAATGGGCGGCATCGACACATACCCATACTCGCCGATCCCCTCAACATCAGCGAAACTAGCCCGCTGATGTCGGTGGATCCGAGCAGAGTATGGGTTCTTCCATGCCCTCTCGATCTCAGTATGGAGATCAGGAAGAAATGGAAGGCTCGCCTGAGCTGGTGGTCTATGGCCGGGGAGAAATCGATCGTCCAGCCTGCCACGAACCACTTCTCCCCTAACGCGCCGCCATGGCAGTTGCAACCTGTCAGTGGCGCGTTCCATTACATCCAGCAGCTCAGCATACACGGGGCAGGGTGGCTGAGAGGGTTCAGGGTCCACCTGAATGACCTCCTCATCATCCATCACCTGCCCGTCCTGAAGAGCATCTGTTGCAGGAACAGTAGGAGAAAAATCCTCTTCGTCATCCACCTGCAACTCACCCTCGTCATCCGCCGAATCATCTGAGAGGTTAACACCCCTCTCAAGACGATCGGCGAGATCCCTCTGGGAACCCCATGACGCGAGTCGCCGCTCTGCCTCAGCGCGAGCGGGACCCGAGCCACGAGGTACAGATGGTAAGCCCTCCTCACTCGAGAAGAGGGCTAGACGAGAGCGGAGCGTTTTCAACGCAAAACGCTCACAGTTTGCACAGACAGCTCCCTCAAGAGCCGCCTGTGCATGCTCTTTGCCCAGACAGAGAACGCACAGTTCGTGTGAATCACCCGGCGTCAAATACCTTGGGCACGGGTCCGCACACTTCCTGAAGCTTTCAGCCTTCTCCGTGCGTTTCATTTTCTTTGCCGACTTTTCCAGCGATATCAAACAGACAGTCCCTGAAGACGAAAAGAATGTTTGTCATGTTTGCAAGGCGCCCTTTTATACTTGCAGGTCGCACGTTAATCATTCACGTTAATGATTCACGGGCTGTCGCCGGTCAATGTGATTGCCGTGATTTGATAGTGATTTCAGACACCTGTCACGCCTGAGGCGTTCCCCAATGCGTCATTCTGACGTAGTGTAGAGTTCCCTTTCGAAAGGGAACTTAATTTTGTATTGGTGAGCCACCCTCACATACACTACAACCATCAAATATGTAAAGTTGGCTAAATTAATATTTTGTCAATAGAGTGGTGCAGGTATGACGTCACTTTGTAGGCCAATAGGCAGTTAGCATTACACTGGTTCCCTCGACAAAAATCCAATAGGATTTTCACATAGGCTTTTGGATTATTGCCAAAAAAAAGCTCTATGATCAACAAAAGTTAATGATATTTGCACGTTTTTGTCCATCAAGATATATTTCACAGATGAACACAACTTTTATGCATTTTGAAGCCTAAATGGGTCATTCTATGGAAGAGTCCATTTGTCCTAGCCTTTACAGAAACATTACACTTGAAAAAACTCTTTAGGGGTTAATTTTCTATTTATATTTTAAAATGAAACAATATGTTATTTGAACAATTACACCTTCTTGAGCCATCAATGTGACAATATTTGTTTTTTATTTAATTAATTAGAATTCCAAACACCACAGAAGTGCTCGTCCCCACAGTCATGTACAGAGGGAAAATGCTTTATTTTGAGGTCAAAAACAGGGTTTTCTTCCATTTAAAATACAATAATGTGTACATAACTATCAAATATATAATGTAAATTACATTAAAAAACAAAATGCTAAATAAATATTATAAAATATATCAAGAAAGTAGTGGTCCCCTGTAGTTGTATCACTGGTGTTACTGTTTAAACAAAAAATCTCTTATTTTGAAATAAAAATCACAATGATGACATCACTTGACTTCCTTCTTCCAATTTCCTGGAGATCTATGAAGAGAAGCCCATGGTAAGTCCACTGTCTCTTTTCAGAAATTTTCTCATTTTTCTCATGATTTCATATGAAGCTTTTAGTTGAAGTCACTGGTATGACCTCCTTTATTGTTTGGGAATTGTAAAAAACTAGAATACAAATGGATTAAACTAATTCATTTAGTGAGTATACCATGATTGACAACATGTGGGTTGATACCTTGCAGCAGCCATTTTGTAAAATGCAGTTTTCATGAAAATTGTCACTGGTGTTCCCTTTCGTGGTCACTAAGAGTTACGTCATGACGACGAATGGGGTTTCGCTTAGAAAGCCTCTCACCTTCGAGTATACAAAACGAGCCAATGGCAAGAAAATGCCATGGGTCTGCGGAATTTGCATAGCGTAACTCAGCACCACCTGGTGGGTACACTCTAAAAAATGCTGGGTTGTTTGAACCCAATTTTGGGTCAAATATGGACTAACTCAAACGTTGGGTTAAAATGCAATTTAAAAATGTAACCCAACGGCTGGGTTTGTCCATTTTTAAATTGCATTTTTAACACAACGTTGGGTTAGTCCATATTTGACCCAAAATTGGGTTAAAACAACCCAGCATTTTTTAGAGTGAAGGAAGTACGCTGGCAACATGCAGTTATGTTTTTGCTTCGGATCCAAGAGTTTTCTTCACTCCCACAAGCCATTCTGAATTATCTTCACTCTACGAGATGAGCGGCTCTCCAGTGTGTTGGTGCAACGGCGCGTTCCAGCGAGATCACATTGCCTGCTGCTGATCTGTGCAGTGATCTGCTTTTTTTCTCTCTCTAAAAGAGCTGCATGTGGCACGTCTTTTTCAAGATGGATGGCAGTGTGCGACGCTCTGCCACACCACTCTTGTCCCCCTCTGTCGCCAGACCCCTGGCAGAGCAGGCCCCTGTGGAACACTGGTCCTTCCCTGTCAGGACGTGACAAATGACTGTGCCCCCACACCGGGATGCTATGCCTCACACGTCCGGGCCGGTCATTCCGCCTCACTGCCCCATCGAGGGTATGTCTGTGGTTCGCTTGACCCCGCTGGTACAGTTCTTGGGAGCTTGGCTAGAGCGTCCCAACCTGTTCTGCTAGGTTGCGAGAACCATCAGGCTCGGCTATGCGATTCAGTTTGCATGGTCTCCTCCCCGCTTCCAGGGAGTCCGCTACACCATGGTCGGTGGCAATGCCCCTGTCATGTGTACGGAGGTCGCCACCCAATCGAGACCGTCCCTCCAGCCGAAATGAAGTCCGGCTTCTACAGCCCCTACTTCATTGTACCCAAGAAAACCGGTGGGTTACGGCCAATCCTGGACCTGCGCGTCTTGAACCGATCCCTCCACAGGCTTCCGTTCAAGATGCTCACGGCCAAACGCATTTTCGAATGTGTGCGGCTACAGGATTGGTTTGCAGCCATCGACCTGAAGGACACCTACCTTGTCTCCATTCTTCCTCGACACAGACCATTTCTGCGGTTTGCTATTGAGGGGTGGGCATATCAGTACACAATTCTCCCGTTGGGGCTAGCCCTGTCTCCTCGCGTCTTCACGAAAGTTGTCGAGGCAGCCCCTGTGCTGCTATGGCAACACAGGATTCGCATCCTGAACTATCTTGAGGACTGGCTGATCCTAGCTCACTCTCGAGACCAGGTTTACGAACACAGGGACCTAGTGCTCTGGCACCTAGCCCGTCTGGGCCTTCGGGTCAACTGGGAAAAGAGCAAACTCTCCCCCGTTCAGATGATTTATTTTATCAGTAAGGAAATCGACTTGGTCGCCATGTGCGTGCAGCTTACGGGTGAGCGCACGCAGTCACTGCTGACTTGCCTGAGACAGTTCGAGGGCAAAAGTGCGGTTCCACTGAAGTTATTTCAGAGGCTCCTGGGGCATATGGCATCCGCAGCAACGCCGCTCGGATTGCTTCATATGTGACCTCTTCAATTCTGGTTTCGCGATCGAGTCCCGAGGTGGTCATGGCTACAAGGCATGCTCCTAGTACCAGTTACTCCGACCTGCCGTCAGACCTTCACCCCGTGGACGAACCTCAGTTTTCTACGGGCCGGAGTGCTCTTAGAACAAGTTTCCAGGCATGTTGTTGTCTCAACAGATGCCTCCACCACGAGCTGGGGGTGCCATGCGCAATGAACATGCTGCCACGGGCTCCTGGACAGGACCTCAGCGCCTTTGACATGTCAATTGCCTCGAGTTGCTGGCGGTACGTCTGGCTCTGCACTGCTTCTGTGCATTGCCCAAGGACCAACACGTCCTAGTCCGCTCAGACAATACCACGACAGTAGCATACATCAACCAACAAGGTGGTCTACGCTCCCACCGTATGTCGCAAATCGCCTGCCACCTCCTCCTATGGAGTCACAAGCATCTGAGGTCGCTTCGACCTATATCCCTGGAGACCTGAACCGTGAGGCCAACGAGCTTTCATGGTTTCAGCCTCTTCCTGGAGAATGGAGACTCCATCCCCTGTCGGTTCAGCTGATTTGGGAACAGTTCAGCGACGCACAGATCTGTTTGCCTCCCATGACTCTTCCCATTGCAGTCTGTTTTACTCCCTGACCGAGGGCACGCTCTGCACGGATGCACTGGCGCACAGCTGGCCGCGGGGCCTCCGCAAGTATGCATCAAACCCCAGTGAGCCTTCTTGCACAGACCCTGTGCAAGACCAGGGAGGACGAGGAGCAGGTCATTCTGGTTACCTGGTTCTCTCCGAACTAGTACTCCTCGCGACAGCACCTCCCTGGCCAATTCCTCTGAGGAACGACCTCCTTTCTCAGAGACGGGGCACCCTATGGCACACTCGTCCCGATCTGTGATCCGTGAACCTCCACGTGTGGCTCCTGGATGGGACGAGGCAGGTTTGAGTACCCTTCTCGCCGAGAAGACCCCAGAAAATGCCCAATCAAGTGTCGTGCTTTCCTTCCTGCAAGAAGGGTTGGAGCAAAGGCTGTCTCCCTCCACCCTCAAAGTGTATGTTGCCGCTATCGCCGCACATCATGACGCAGTCAAAGGTTAGTCTATGGGGAAGCACGACCTGGTCATCAGGTTCCCAAGAGGAGCGACGAGACTGATTCCACCTCGCTCTCCTCTCGTACCCTCTTGGGACCTCTCAGTGGTTCTAAACGCCCTGCAGAGTGCTCCTTTTGAGCCTCTGCAATCAGTGCAGCTTAAGTTCCTGTCAATGAAGACAGCGCTCCTGGTTGCATTGGCCTCCATCAAGAGGGTAGGGGACCTGCAGGCATTTTCGGTTGACAAAGCGTGCCTGGAATTCGGGCCGGCCTACTCTCACGTGTTCCTGAGATCCCGGCCTGGATACATGCCCAAGGTTCCCACCACTCCCTTTTGAGACCAGGTGGTGAACCTGCAAGTGCTGCCCTTGGAGGAGGCAGACCCAGCCTTGGCACTGCTCTGTCCAGTACACGCCCTCCGTGCTTACGTAGACAGAACACAGTGTTTCAGGACCTCAGACCAGCTCTTTGTCTGTTATGGTAGGAAGCTGAAGGGAAAAGCTCTCTTCAAGCAAAGGTTGTCTCACTGGATAGTGGACGCCATTGCTTTCCTTTCCACTCCCTGGACTGGATACGTTTGATATTCTCCTCAGGTGAGCTTCCCTGAGAAGCCCCGAGTTCCTCCTGCTCCATTGACGTTAACGCCAGAGTTATGCCACCAACAGTTTGGTGTTGGCTAGGTGCCTTCATGTGCATGGTTCCCCCCTTGGGCGACCCCCACATGCATATTTCCACTGTAAGCCTCTCTGAGCATGTGTCCTTCCCTTGGCAAGCCACCTTGCCCCCCCTGGGGTTGAAACATTCCACCCTGCGGATTGAACACCCCAGTGTTTCTCCTTATGCAGCCCGCTCACGGTTCATATGTGTATTCTGTAAGTCCCCTTCGGGCAGGCACTATTTGCATATTTCCTCTGAGATATGCTTCCCAGTGTACCTTGGTATTCCTGTGTTAAGTAGGAGTCCAGTCTCACGACAGGGAGCTCAGACTTACGCAGGGCACTGGAAAACAGCCAAGGTTGCGTGATTAGACTGGGAACCCCATTCGTCGTCACAACGTAACTCGTAGTGACCACGAAAGGGAACGTCTCGGTAACATATGTAACCCTCGTTCCCTGAGAAGGAAACGGAGATGTTACGTCTCCCTGCCACTTCCGCTGTACCGCTGGAATGACTGAGTTCAGTCTTGGCTCCTCAGCAAGAAAACATAACTGCATGTTGCCAGCGTGCTTCCTTATATACCCACGAGGTGGGGCAGAGTTACGCTATGCAAATTCTGCAGACCCATGGCATTTCCTTGCCATTGGCTCGTTTTGTATACTCGAAGGTTGAGAGGCTTTCTAAGCGAAACCCCAGTCGTCGTCACGACATAACATCTCCGTTCCCTACTCAGGGAATGAGGGTTACATACGTAACCAAGAGGTTACTGTCACTGGTGTTACCTTCCTTATGAGTAACACCAGTGAAGCTCAGTAACACCAGTGACTCCCTTTTATAGATAAACTTTGTTCAAAGCTACTAATTTTGTTCATTTGCATTTCAACTTTTCTTTATCATTATTAATCCTCCTTTGGTCAGGTATTTCTAAATTGAGAGTATGCCTAAACTGAGTGCAGCTGAGAAACAGAGACTATACAGAAAGCGTAGGGATGCTGATCATGAACGCAGAGCAGAGTAATTGCAGAAAAGGAAACTATGCCAATGACATTGACACATAAAAAAGAAAGAGAATAAGTAATTTGAGTGAAAGGGTGTAGTCAGCAAAGATGCATACAAAGAGTCAGAGCAGGAGCACTGAAGTGAAAGAAGTGTAACATACGACTGCAGCGTGCAAATCTTGACAGCCCAGAAGTTAAAACACAAAAATTTCTTCAAGGTCAGCAAGTCAACACTCGTGTCAGAAAAGCCCTGAAATATCACTTTGCTGTTTTGGGAGCACTGAAATACAAATACAAAAGTTTTAAAGACAGAAAGTCAAAACAAAGTCTTGCACAGCTGGTATCAGAGAAGCTGATAAAAAAATATAAATGCAAGACATACTGCAAGAACCTCATCAGTTGTGATTCTCGAATCATCAGAAAAACAAAACAAGCTCAAGAAACTGGCATACAGAAGGAGACTGTAAAATCTGTCAGACAATTTTTTCTCAGGGATGACGTCAGCAGACTGACTACAGGGAGGAAGAACACACTAAATCTCAAGAAGATTAAGAGACAGAGGAGGCTACTATCTGATTCTTTGCTCAATCTCCACAAGTATCTGAGCACCAACAAATTTATTATGTTTTCTTCTGCCGTCAGAAACCATTTTGGGTGGTTCCACCAAATGAGAGAGACAGAGAGACGTGTCAATGTAAGACGCATGAAAACTTGCAGTTCATGGCTGACAAATTATACAAGCTAGGCATTTCAGACTCCAGAAACTTAGAGGAAATGTCCAACAACACTGTCTGCAGCATCTCCAAGACATGTGCGTATGGTGATTGTTTGGACTGCAAATTGTCTACCTGTCTCTTAAACAGGTCTTCAAATAGGGTGGTGACTCTAATCCAATGGTGCCAGGAGAAGGTGACCATCTCACTGCAAGGTGGAGAGACAAGAGTGAGTACAATCACTGTCAAAAAGATACACCAATACAGGAGGATGAGCTTGTGGCACAATTCCAGGGGCTCTTTAAATTCAGGAGACAAATTTTTTAATATTCACTGGCAGTACAGCGAGTACAGGAATCTCAGAGAGAGCCTCACTGCCAAAGACTGCCTTATCCACATCATTTTCAGCGAGAACTATTCTTGTAAATACTCAAATGAAATCCAGTCAGTCCACATTGGGGGGTCACATCAGCAGGCAGCCCTCCACACTGGAGTGCTTTAGCTGGCAGAAGGCATGACCCACCAGCTATATGGGCTCATTTGGATTCTATACTTCATTTCCTGAAAAAGGACCACACTGATGTCCAAAACCTTCACTTTTTTAGTGATGGCCCAGCCACCCAATACAAAAACCGCTTAAACTTTTACATCATATCCACGGAGCCACACCAGAGGGGTTTCTCGACTGTGACATGGAACTTCTTTGAGTTAGCTTTTCTTCCGTAATTCTCAAATACAGGGACATAAGCTGTTTCTGCCAGGCTGCTGAGGGGGTGTTTGAGTGTCCATGCCACAGCCTAGAGGAGGTTATGGCTTATGGATGCAATCAATCAAACAGGCAAAGATTTCAGTGTCATCGAACAGCATCACACTGGGCAGTGGTGTGTTGTGCGATATGATGATGATCCCTACCCTGGCATCATCCTGCAGGTGGAGGAAAACAATGTGCAAGTCAAATGCATGCACCACAACGGAGTGAATAAGTTTTTCTGGCCAAGCCCCAGAGATGATGTTAACTGGTATGGTGATGACCAGATCATATGCCTGATTCCAGATTTTCTGGGAGTTCATTATGGGGCAGTTGGGCAAGTAAAAAAAAAAAAAAAAAAAGGCACCAAGAAATGTAAAATGGGGACAGTTCAAAGTTTCCCCTCTTAGTTATTACCTAAGTAAGTACAATAGCATGACATAAAATAGTCACAATTGGACAATTGCAGTTTAGACAATGTAGCCTACTTTGTTGTACATTTTGGTTGTTTTCTAATGAAGTTAAAATGTGTTTTTAAAATGTTGTTTATGATATTTTAGTTCTTTCAGTTATATATACCACTGATTTGTTGTGTCACTGGTGTTACTGTGTTGTTGTTTTTTTTCTTTCACATTAAATAAAATGTCCCATGTGACATGATAATAATTTTAAATTCATTGAATTCTGCTACACTCAAGAGTTAAGCTTTAAAGGATTGTATCATTACTTGTTTAAAACTGTTTTTCAAAAAATTTCATTGTTATAGCAAATACATGGTTGTGCAATGTCAAAAATCTATCAGCCACACTTTTAACATACCTGATTAAAATAAATAAAACATAATCCCTTTATTTTTTAGATTATCATTAATTTTCTGTAACTCTGACTACATGTACTGAAAAAGATTGAGAAATAATATTTCATAAAAACCTTTAATATTGCTAAAGAAGTAAGGTAACACCAGTGACAAAAAAATCATAAAATCAAAGGGTAATCGAATAATGTGGTCTAAGTTTAAATGTAAGAAAAAGAAATACATTTTAAGACATCTTGCCATACCAAAAGTGTACGTTTCTGTAGAATGACCAACACTATCTCACGACCAATTCGTGCAGCCACCAGAAGTAAAAAGCTAAAGGTAGGCTATAAACGAACTACACCACGGTCCCACGGAGTTCAACGTCACCATCACTAAGTTTCTGACTCTTTCAGTTTTATCTAAAAATATTTTCACAGAATTTTGAGTTAGAAAAGTTTATAAGAGCACAATTATAAGCATACTGAGGCTGTAAAAGCGGTCTTAGTTTACCTTTTCGTCATAATCTCCTCGACAGCCTCTGTAGTCCCATTCAAGCCAAACATCTTCTTCAAGACACGTAACATCTTAAAAATCACGAGTGGGCTAATACTTACATATATTTTATATTGTAGAATAAAACGTGAAAGTGTCTTGAGTTTGTTTTCACCGCAGAACTTATTTCAGCCATAACCAAAATCCCATTCAATATAAGCCATAGGCTAGGCTATATGACGCAAAATACATTTCTTATTTAGGTAGCCTACTCAGATGATTCTTAAATGGATTCTTCTAACTGTCATAATAAAATAAGTGCATTTTGAATGCTGAACAATGGCAGCTTTACAAACAATCCTGCAGTTTCATCGCGGAAGTCAAGCGTTCTACATAAATGCCTATATCTGATAACATCATAACAAGAAAATTCTGGCTTCCAATGAAGATCCTTGAATTGCTGCTGGTTGTTAACCCACACCTTCAGAGGGACACACAGTGAAACTCTGCTTTAAAAGCTGTGCCTATAGGCTATCCGATCTCCTCATTTAGATTAAACGGCTTATAAATTGGCCAAATCAAGTTTATATCTAAATGTAGTTATTTTCACAGATTCTGTGTTATGTTTATGTTTCATTAACCTGATATTAAAAACTATGGAAATATTATGAGATGTCCTCACTAATAGTAAAACAACGTGTCACTATAGCTGGAAAAAGAAAAATGGCGCTCAAAACTAAATGTTCATAAGGCTTCATTACAAAATCTTTTAACAAATATGTTATTTGAAACTGCCAGGGATTTGCTGGGGCATTGCAATGTATTTGAGCAACAACTGTACAGTCCTAAGGATTGCATATCATGTTTAATTTTTCTATATTTATCGAAGAGAATGTGTTCAGACGTATGACTTTTTCGTTTAGACCTTTTTCGTTTAGCTGATTTATTTACACAACTGGGCGAAACATCATGTTTAGTCTGTGAGATGTCCATATAAATTTGTAAAGAATTTATATTTCCATTTTTAATTTAATGTGTAGCTCAGTGGAATGTCCTCAAGTACTGCATGCTTAAAAATCTGTATTTAGTTTATCCTCTTGCCTTTTAAAATACATTTTTAACCTATTGCGTAGTTTTTCTGTGCAAACTAGTGTTGCTGCAAAATCGTATTCTGCTTATCTCTGGCCAGTTATTGGCAACGGATTTTTAATTTTATTAATATTATTATTAAATGAATCCTTTGAGCCATGAATGCAATTTGCAAAGCTTTGTCATTGCAGACCACCCCAGCAAAGTTCTGTCCTGAAACATATACGACTCGTTATAACGTCAGCCATCTTGCGGTGCCTTCCTCTGAAGATCCTATAGTGAGTTAAAAAGAGCTTTATCCCAGCTTGACGACCATTGTGTGGTCTGGAGTCTGGACAGAGAACCCTTAACTTGAACTTGGACTTCTGCATACAGGCATCCTTGAGGTGGTTTGAGCAAAGATTGAAGGGCTGTTTTAGCTCTTTAGTTAATGCTATAATTTAAAGAGTGGATAGATCGTGGTTATGTAGTGAAACATCTACAACTTAGGCTATAATTATAGTGCACATGATCAGTCTATATATATTTCACATGGCTTCCATAACGTAAATTCTAAAGATATAGCAGTTTGTAAGATACATTTTCGATGTAGAGATTTTAGGATAGACGATAGAAACTCGCAAATGATAGTGGAAATAATCAACTAACATCGACTTTTCCAGTTGGCCTCATCGTAGGATTTTAAAGAGGCTGAGCAAGAATGCTTGCAGTTGATAAGAGACTTTAGATATTATATAAAATATATGCGTCCTTATTTTCTGAACAGGCTTAAGAACTGATCGGTGGTAAGATGGTCAAAAATTATTATAAATAGGCCTATTGACTATAATAACCTTATAAGTAGGTATGCGTCTCATCCACAAATGAACAACTACGATTAAGTTGGCTACCTTTCTCTATAGAATTTTCTGAAGGCATAGGCTATTTGTAAGTTTCCGTTTTCTAGTTTACTATACCAAGCATCAATCACGTATAAAGTTTAGCCGTTTTAAGTTTTTGAATTATTTATTTATTACTAATATTGGAATATATTTGAACGATCTCACGTCTAACTAAAATATTTCAATTTAAGCGAGAATTCGCAAAGATAATTCGCGGTGGAAAAGCCTCATAACAATACGTTTCTGCAGCCAATTCGTATAATTCCCGTAGCCTATATAATTTATGCCCCCATGATGGTTGTGTTTAGAGGTGAAATTAGGGATGCTGGTTCATGCTTAGTTTAATTAAATGGTATTATATTTTCGATTTTATAAGATTAGGCTACGAATACTTTTTCTTAAACATCACATGCGAATTCGTAATTGCGACTTCGACCTTGTCGTGAGATCGGGTTGTCATTTGTCATTGACTTTATTGTCAATGATATTAAAAGGGTACTTTATATGTTTCTTCATATTTTTTGTGATAGCCTATTTCTTGTTAAATTCTTGTTTAAAATGGTTACATTTCCGCAAAATTAGTTTAACATGTCACGCCGAAAGATGAGAAATCTGTATAAAGAAAATCTGTATCTGTATTTAAAATGTCGATACATAATGTATAAATGAACAAGATCTTTTAGCATTTTAAGTTAATTTGAGAATATTCTACATATTTTAAAATTAATTATACATAGGCTAACTTTAAATTAGTTGAATATGAGCAAACAAAAATTCATAAATGAACATTGAGTTAATAAATGTTGTTATTGATATAATGCTCTAACTTTCAATGTAAAGTGTAACCATTTGGACACTTTTTAACATGGCAAATTCTGAAGGAATTGAGAGTCCTGGTGAGGAAAGCCTACTTTAAAGTCTAAATATATTTATGTTATTGTAAGTTTCAATCGAAGGTCCCTCTGGTAGATTTAGTGATGATTATAGTGTAAAGATAAAGAATAGGAAGGGACCATTGAGGACAATTAGTGTCTATATAAAGTCTAACTGTAATGTGCAAGTGAACTCGACAATGTAAGTGTGAAGTTCGTTCCTTCTGTCTAGACGTATTACGACACTCTTTGTCCGTTTCCACCTTGACCTTGGATTTTCTTGCAGCTGGTGGCATTTGGACGATTAGCCATTATCCAGGCTACTTGCGCTACCACAGTAAACTGTAGCCTACTCTTAATCGCATACAATTCGCGTTAACTATACTCAATAAATTTAAAGTTCCGTGCAATTAACATGCACAACTAAAATGTGAAGTCCTACGAAATTAATCTTGGTGTTTGTAAACTTTAAATTATGTTAGGCCTAGCGATTACCTCCTTTTTATTTATTAGGACTATTACTTTTTTTTAGTTAATTATAAGGGGTTACAGTGTTTGCATATGTTTGATTTTGAATATGCAAATATTCAATAAATATTGTGAATAAATATTGTGAATGTGCATGCGATTTACTTGATCTAACCCTTAAATTAACCTACAGTTGTCCTACCAGTATTTTGGAATTAAGTAAAACCAATTTATTTAGATGTTACACTCAAAGCGAAATGTATGTACAGAGATAGGGTGGGTTATGGAGTTCTCTATATAGACTCAGAGAACTATTCTTACTTCCATGTATATTCTTTGTCATTTTATTACTTTTATCCCCATTGAACACACTGAGACACTTCATCGAATTCCCAAAGTTCCCCTGCTGCAGACAATCACATTAGCGTGTTTTTGTATTATTTGAAACTGATAAATTGTGTTTATGTAAAACAATGTCTAACACTCGCCGGGCTAAGGAATCTTGAGCTACAGAACTTCAATGCATTATGTGTTTTTTTTTTTTGTTTTTTTTTTTTTTTTTCTCAGCAGGACGTTTAACGAAGCTTTTCCAATCCAAATTAGCTACTTGTTTGCCAGACAGTGTAAAACAAGAAAAAGGTTTCTTCGAACAAATATCACATATTTGCAGTATAACATTTGCATTCAGTGTCTGCAAAAATTTTAGGCTTAATTTAATTGATTTATTTTAATTTCATAATTCATTAACCTTTCCAATAAACGATTCTCGAATATGTAGGCTATTTATTTAATTGTGGAAAAATAAACCGTTTTGCTTGATATATAGACTAGGCCTATTTACAAGCCATCCAAAAGGTTTTTCATTTTTGATGACTGTTTTGTCGTCAGTGATATTAAGAGAGAAATGCATCTTCCCCTCTAAGAAATCCGCTTCGTCTTGACAGCATATGTCAGTAATCAGGATTTAACAATGCGCATGCGTGCACGGAGAAAATGAGCTTGGAAGTGAGGTGTCAGTCTAGTTTTAAAAAGCAACCCATGTTGATTTCGCTGATTCTGCGTGGACGCTGGGCGGACACATTGTTTAACGTGTAATGAAAAAAAACTTCGGATGAACAAACAAGAGCATGGAGGGACTGAGTGGGAGCTGTCCTGCCTCTCACTGCAGTGATTTTATCCCGCACCCTGCACTGGGACGCCTCTCTGGGAACCACCGGACAGTGTACTCGGATATCCCTGCGCCACAGACCTCATCGGGCTCTTCCCTGAGCTGTGGATACCCATTCGGGAGTCCATATTATGGATGTCGACTTCAGTACTCTCACAACGTAAACTTGCAACAGAATCCATGTTCCTTCCATCCTGGGGAAAAATACGTGGAACCAAGCGGTGTGCAACCATCTGAAGAGCTTTCCAGTAGATCCAAAGAATTCGCTGTTTACCCAAGCTTTGCCAGCTCTTATAAGTCTGTGCCCGGGTATTTGGACGTCCCGGTTATACCAGGAATCAGCGCGCGCCCAGAGTCCCGGCATGAAACTTTATTCCCTATGGACAGTTATCAGCACTGGGCACTGTCGAACGGCTGGGACGAGCAACTATATTGTTCTAAGGAACAAAAACATTTTAACTACCTATGGAATTCCCAGTTTTCGGGTAAAATGAAATATCAACAAATATAATAAAGCTTGGCATTGGTATTCATGTTTGAAATGCTGTGTTATACACTAATTATACTTGCCCTATTGGAGGGGAAAATTAGGAGTATAGAGAAACAAAAGAGATAAAACTTCAAAAATATTAGGAAATTTACTTTATCGTCACCCAATCTTAAATATAATTTCTATATGTTCATGTAGGCCTCCTTGATTTTTCATACACTAGTGATTTCCCGTGTAGTTCTAGCTTAATTTTTAACCAAGATGTTGATTGGCAGGTGTCAGTTTAAATTGTAGCTGATGTAAACTTGTTGAAATATTACCTTTTTATAAATATGCATTTTACTTAAATAATAGCTTTTTTCTTAATATTGCAAGTAACCAATCAGAACTCTAATAATTTCCCGCTCACCCAAATGCAGTTAAAAAAAAAAAAACTCATTGATTGGTTTTGGTCATCTTATTGTTAAAGTAAAACAAATTTGTCTGCAAATGTACAATATTTGGACAAGTTACAATTTTAAATATCTCGTCTGTCTATTCAGCCTTGACAATTAACTAGTTTAAACATATTATACATATTATTTGTGATCATAACTAAATTGTATATCTTCTTGTGTTTTTTTGTTTGTTTGTTTGTTTGTTTTGTTTTTTGTTTTTTGCTTCAGAGTAGGCTAGTGTAATGCTATACTAGGCCTAGATTAAATTAGTATAGGCGAACATGAACCGACGGTACAACTGTAGTTTCAGCGTGCTTTGCATGGGACTTAATTTGGAGAGGAAAAATGTTGAATTTAAGTTGTATTCTGTGTGCTTTAAAATGGAAAAGGAGTGTTTAATGTTCAATAATGTTGCAGTTATTTAAAACCACTGTGTGGAGAAGAGTGGAGCTTTTGCTTATGAGGACCAGTATAAAGATGTGATTAACTTAAAGAACATTTAATTGAAAATTAACGACTAACAATTATTCTTTAATATCTTTCGGGATTCACCAGGATTTCTCTCAGTTATATGCCTACCTGTGTATAGGCCTAAGTGGGTGTTGGAGTTGGAATTTCTTAAATAGGCCTATTTGTATCAGCTCAAATGTAAATATTTCCAAACCATTTGAAAACGTTAATTTGAAACAAACAATTTTCTTATTCCAACGACGATAAAATTATAGATTAGATGACTCACAGACAACAAATCTCAAATAGGCTAGGCCTACTTACATTTTTAAACTCTTGGTCAGAATTTTGGTCACAGATTCATTCACCAATAATTTTACTTGCTATGTTTGAGAGTCACGAGACATTAGCAGAGATTGTACTCGACATTGGCAAATTATTTCTAATATTTTCTTTCCGCCTTAAACTGCAGATGTTATGCCGCACCAGACCGAGATGAACGGGTATCGTCGCGGTCGTAAGAAGAGGGTTCCGTACACTAAGATTCAGTTAAAGGAGCTGGAGAAAGAGTATGAAGCCAGCAAGTTCATCACTAAAGACAAGAGAAGGAGGATCTGCGCCACTACCGATCTCTCTGAACGCCAGGTGACCATCTGGTTCCAGAACCGCCGGGTTAAGGAGAAGAAGTTCGTGTGTAAACCAACGCCAAGCAAAGTCATGCATGTTATTTGATTATCGTCGAGTTGGTTGCGCCAACAATTACATCATTCAAGTAGAACAAAAAAACTTCCTGACCTGCCATCTCTTGTCTAATGAAATATGTATAGCCTACTTTACAGTTTCAGTAGCCTTAATGCAGCCTACATTTCCAGAAAGGAGTCACAACATCATTCATCTTATTTTAAAGAATGAGTTACGCTTACGTGATCTGGAATGCTTAAGAGGTCTGATGATTGTTCATTTTTGCTTAAGATTTACCCCATAATACACGTGTCAATCCGCCCATCAGATTCGTTGGTTTGGCGTTTGATATTATGTAAACAAGACTTCTGCTGTTAAATTGGTCACTGCTATTTATAATTTAATAGCCGTCTATGGTGTGACAGATTTCTTGCCTCGTTTGTGTAGGCCTATATTTGTTCTATCACAGAAGGTTGTGACTTTCAAAAGCAACTGGGATGTTAATTATTAATATGTGTAGGCCTATAGCAAAATCGTCAAAAGTCCATCAAAACGTATGATGTCATGCATCCTTGAATTGTTTATTGTCAGCTTTGCAGCAATGTTTTTTTTTTCGTAGCGTTTTTGCTCCATTTAATAGCATGCATACATGCAAAGTTCTTGTATTTTATAGAAACGTATTGAATTGATGTTAAGGCGTGTTTACATAAATGCTTTGTTGATGTATACTGAACGGCAAAAAAAAAAAAAAAAATACTTCTCCTTTATTAATGATCCACGGAACACACAAATGCAAACACTGCATATAGGCTAAGTGAAAATAATGTGCGGAAAATAAGTTGACAAAGCAGGAATTATTTAGCCTATATGGGTCAAATTTTCGCACATGTCAATTTCCAGATGTTTGTCATCTTATGCTGTACAAGGATTGACTGAAATGTAACAAACCTTAGTAAGTTATGAAACGGCAGGATGCATTTGACTGTCTGTAACGAAAGCCATGGAGAAACATATTTATTATCCACTTATTGCGTATCAAACATACGTTCCTCTATATGTAAAATATTTTATATTGTCATTGTACGTTTAAATTATGTCAACTTGTCTATGTTTCTATACAGCTTTCATATCCATATTCGCTCTCCATTGCTGTATTTTTTCAGTTTTTAATACGCGATTAACAGCTTATAAATCATTCTTAGTGTTGTTTAGTGAAAATGTAAAAAATGCAGAAAGTTTTTTTTGTGATGGGTAGGGTTTAGGTGTAGGATTGTGTGTGTGTGTGTGTGTGTGTGTGTGTGTGTGTGTGTGCGTGCGTGCGTGCGTGCGTGCGTGTGTGTGTGTGTGTGTGTGTGTGTGTGTGTGTGTGTGTGAAATTCATCGCCTCTTATGTCTCACTCTGGGATCGAAATGTATATATTTAAAATTAATGAAATGTATGTTTGCATGTTGGCACATACTAACAAGAAACATGCTTCTACCCACCACACATGTATCCACATTTCTTTATAAAGGCAAATCCCTGCAAGAAAATCACAGCCCATATGAGTTGATGTCAAATACATAGTGTGCCTTTGTTACAATCACTACCGGGACATGATGACAATTAAACAAAAGGAGCAAAAACAGAGGCCACATTATACAATATGCTTCAGAAATAGGTTTCTTAAAGGAGTGGTAAAATGCCCTTTTCACAAGATGAAAAATATATCTCTGATGTCCCCAGTGTGTGTGTGTGAAGTTTTAGCACAAAATATTTTTATATAGCATGTTAAAGTTGTCACTTTTTGAGGGTTTGCAAAAACGCACTGTTTTGTGCCTGGCCCTTTAAATGCAAATGAGCTTCTGCAGAGGGCGGGGTTTCAAGAGCTCCTGTGTTAGCAGCAACAATTACCTCACGCAGACACACTAAAATTACAGAAAGTGTTCTGCCTTTAATGTTAAAACGGAGTCAGACAAAGACGGAGAGACTCAAGAAGAAGTGACAACATGTAAAATGCAACAGGACATCTCTGAATGGTTAGTTGATGAGTTTATGTTTCTGATGTGGAGTTAACTATCTTCAATTGGCATATTCTGTCATGATAATCTATAAATCGCTCATATAGGAACTGTTGTGAGATGCACACAGAGTGACTTTCTATTGCATGTGAAAAGATGGATGCTAAAGTTTGAGCTGACTCACAAATGTACTCTTATACAACAACTTTTCCTCTTCTCAACGTGGACTGTTCCTGGGGGCGGGGTTTATGTAAATTTTAGGGTTAGTGATGTCACTAACCCTGGAGGAATGTCGTGTAGTCACTTGTTTTAGTCCTTTTCTTTAAAAGCAAATATCTTCCTTTGATTTGAACTTTGAGCGTTGTAACTTTGCAGATGTTGTTTATGCTCAAACAGCAACATTACACACTAACTAAAGTTAGAAAAGTGAAATCATACTCAACTACCCCTTTAAAACAATCCATATCAATAACAAATCACAACAACTCCTCTCTCCCTGTGACTGGCCATAACTCAAATACTGAGGAGTGTGTGTGTGTGTGTGTGTGTGTGTGTGTGTGTGTGTGTGTGTGTGTGTGTGTGTGTGTGTGTGTGTGTGTGTGTGTGTGTGTGTGTGTGTGTGCGCGTGTGTGGGTGTGTGTGTGTGTGTGTGTGTGTGTGTGTGTGTGTGTGTGTGTGTGTGTGTAAAGAACAAACTTCCTTGACAGTATTTATGCTTAATGTATGCTTGCTTAACACTCAACACCTCCTGTGAACATGTAGGTCTAACCAAGTTTGAGATCGTAAATTGAGTTTGTGTGTCTGTGTGTGAATATTCTCAGTCAGAGTCAGGATAGTAACAAGTGAATGTTGTAAACCCTGCAGTGCAGGTTTGGTGGGACAGAGACCGCAGACGGCACATCTTACCCACACTTCCTTTGGCTTCGAGTTGCCAAAAGGCTCCATACAAACAGCATAAAAGTATTCATTGTGTGAGGTCTCAGAATCCTCACCACAGGCTTTCAACATTGTCTTCGCAACTGATCTGACTGATCTGACCTTCTTTGAAACCTGTCAATTTCTCTTTTTTGCATTGGCAGACATGATCTGTCTTTTTTCATTGTTTAGGCATTCTGAAAAAAAAAAAAATTAAAAACAAACTGTTCTTATTGGATGTAAGGGGATGGTTGTTGTAACACTTTTAAAGATGTTTAAAGATGACCCCTGTCAGCCAATGTTTAGCCACCCCTATTTTTGTTTGAAATTAGCAGGTTAAAATGCATCACATTTTGCTTGAGAAAAAACGATTTATTCTAATAGTTAATATGAACAAGTTTAAGTACTAAACAAAATATATTTTTGGCCAAAAAAAGAAAAGAAAAAAAAAAGACATTCTTACCTCAAAATCTGTTTATTATATTATATTATGATCAGCTAAAATCAATGAAGTTGACCAAAATATTGGTTAATAATTGATTGTTTAAATTATCCCACGTTTTAAACAAACAATACTCTCATATAAACAGGTAGTTTATATTTCTCCAATTTTTCTGCTATATGATCTCATCAGCATGTATGTACCACTTTAAACAGGCTAGCATGAATATGGACTGTGTGCTGGTTGACCATAGACAACAAGTAGACCATTGTAGTCTATACTGATGTCTAGCATTAAGATGTCATTGACATGGTTAAGTTAAAACTACAAGCTATTTTTACATGTGTCTCAAAGCTGAAAAATGACAAAACAGTAATATCATAGGTCATATTAAAGCATTTCCATGAATGTTCAATTTTAACATATTGTGAAAGGCCTATACCAAGACTACAAGAAAACCTCATGGTTGCGTGACAGTTATTCATACTAATACAATTATCCATCAACAGTAAAATGGGACTTCTGAATGTTTGTTTGTTGAATGACAATACGGGATTCTCTTCTGAATAATTGTCTCAGTGACTGTTTTTAAAACACGTTAGTAAAACACTGTTTTACTGCTATTATATAATATCCTTAATTATCCGTAATTCTAGTGTTGCAATTAATATAGGCCTATGAGCTATTTTGAGTGACCATTTGCAAAGCACAATTTAAAAAAGAAGGCATATAATATGGTCTATCACTGCCTCTAGTGGAGAAAGAGTGTAAGTGTGCAGGTTAAGAGCGGTACGGTGTGGTACAGTGCAGTATGTATGGTACGCAATTATTTACGTTTCCACTGTCAAAAGTTGTGAATGTTGCCAAAATGCCGAACCGTCCGTTCCATACCACTTTTTGGATACCCTTCCGTTGGGGTACCTAGCACAGTGGTAGGCTACGGTAGGGTAGACTGAGTACAGTTGAGACACTTTTTGCATTTTGATTTTTCACACAAAAATAGATACTGAAAAGAAGTGAATTTCCACATGACATGCCACATGACATTTCATTAGCTTGTAGACTAAGATATTATCAATCAATAATACCCACAAGTAGTTTATATTTTCCACAATGAGCTCATAAAAATAAGGTGCTTTTTTGTCTCAGCTTTGTCTCAATTGTACCCATATGTGTGGTACAGTTGAGACAGTGCATGGTACAGTTGAGACACCCATTTTTAATGATGTAAAGGTAACTAACCATTCATTGTACATATAAAAAATAAAGACAAATAAAGAAAATAACAATTGGGCAACATTTTTGTTTATTCATCCATTTATATTAATTCATTTTAATTTTAATTTGCACTTGTTAAAATTTATAAAGCAGGAACAAAATATTAAACAATATTTATTAATAATACACAATATCACAAATATCAAATTTTTACTTTCATTTGCGTCCTATGCTGGCTAATTACGACATTTAACCTGTTATCATAACACTGAACAACTTTGTGTTTCCTAATTGAACTCTATCGGGGGTATAGTTGGTACACGTGTGTCTCAACTATCCCCCGCTGGCCACCTCGCACATTTCTCTAGATTTTGCAATAACCTTGCATGACACAATACCGTGAAATATGCCAGTTTTTAGGGCACAGAATTACGTTTGTGGTGATACCAGTTACGTTTAACAGTCACATAAGGATAATAATAAGCTATTCATTGTGGAGAGTGCATGGTGAAGTGGACGTCCTACTTTAGAAAAAAAACTTTTCTCGATTTCTTCGGATCGGAGATGCGTCCATTGTTCAAATTTCCCACGATCAAAGAGGGCACTAATACGCATGTGCACAGCAAAAATCACAACTTGTGCTTGCTGCGAACGCAAGTTGTTTAAGGTGTCTCAACTGTCTATGTCTCGAGACTCAATGCAGAATGTTAATTGGTTGACTGAGTATCATCACTTGTCGGCGCTTGTCTTATGACAAACATGCCGAGAGGCAAGAACAAGATCTGCTGAATGTCATCCATTTGTTGTTTACTATGTCGCTTTCTTCTTCGCGCGAAAATGACGTCGATCGCTTCTTTATGGCATGGGCTACAAGCAAGTATCAAACTATCAAGTAAGGGTAGCCTACTGTTGGCGGTGGAAACGCAAGCCGGATCAGGGTTTACCGTCCCGAATCGTACCGTACCGTAGGCCTGTACCGCTCAGTGGAAACAAGCCATAAAAGGCGCTTGGATGGAGGGAGATGCATATTTGATATATCGATAGATATATTTAATTAAAATCTCTTAAATTGTCTTAATGTCGATGATAATTTGGATTAAATATTTTAGAAAAGTAAATAATCTGTTGCATTTATTTCTTTTTCTAGGCATATTAACTTTACATTTAGCTTTATATCCTTGTAAAAATTGTGGTTTAGATAATTAGGTAGATCGACCGCAGTTTCAAGAATGGATGATCGTTAGGCTACCTGTTTTTTAAAATAAGGGTGAGTCTGGTGTTGAAGGTCATGGAAGGAATGCGACCTTAGTGTGATTCAAGTCCACAGAATCTGAGACTGTTGTTTAAATGTGTCGCACATGTACTAGACAGTGACCTTGAACCGACACAGAAGTGGGAAGCTTCAGTACAACAGAGGATATAAACTACTGGTTAAGATAATGAGAAAAACTGTAGGCTATTTTAAAAATGTTGAGGCAGGCAATTAAATAATTGTTTATAGGTATAGCCTACTCATGTTAATTTAATTAGTTGTAAGACTTGAACGTGCTTATCAGAAGTTAGAATAAAAAACTCGATTCATGGATTGCGTTGGAAGGTTTTTTGTTGTTGTAGTTGTTAGCCTACATGCATGTATTGGTTGCTCAAAAATGATAATAAATTATTTAAAAAAATTCATTTGCGCTCTGAAGATGAGCGAAAGGTTTAGGTCTCTTCCAATTATTCATCAAATTACGCCTACTTTGTCTTACAAAAATAACCCTGAATGTACAGCTAGCTATAGTACAGCTAGCTGTAGCTGTACAACCCTGAATGTACAGCTAGCTATTCGTCATAAACAATTATACATTAGGCTATACAGTGTTTCATGGAACTGTATTATAATAGGCTATATATAGCCTATTATAATACAGTTCCATGAAACACTGTATAGCCTAATGTATAATTGTTTATGACGAATACACACTGAGGGGATGAATGATGTTGATGCGACTTTCATGTGAGTAATTTGCTAATTCAGTTGCTCTCAATTTAATTTTCTATGCTTCGCACTTAAGATGGACTTTAATGGTGATGATGGCACGATGACGTAATGGACGCTCTCTGCCTTTTATAAAATGACTGACTAAACTACTCCTGAGTTAAAACCACTGAATGGAAACCTGTATATGGTTTTAAAGTAATGTAATTTGAGAGAGAAGTCTTGTACATTTCTTTTTGCAAACGTATTTGTGAGGGGGTGTAGCCTAGTTAATGCAAATATAGCCTGCTATTATTGTAATGCATTACTAAGTACTTTTCCCTTGAAAACGTAAAGTAAGGGATTACTTTTAATCTGACATGTTTTAGTCTGAAATTTAATTAAATTCTATATAAAACAATAGAGAATTTAACATAAAAAATGAACGTGTAATGATAAAATGTATGTTTTGATGCAACCTCTCTTAAATACTTTGGTCAGTTCAAGGATAATTTATGTAGTTTTCTTTTATTTATTTAAAAAGAATTAAAAGAATTATGTATCCTTGTTTTGTTCAACTGGTCGAGGTTGATAACGGATTCAGAGAGTTCAATACTTTTTAGAGAGATAAAGAAGTACAAGAATCTAATTACACTGTTGAATAATTAGTAGCTATGGGATAAATTCGTTTTTTAGAGTAACTTACCCAACACTGTTAATATACCATACTGTAAAAATGAGGAGAGCATGTCTTTGAACCTGGATTTGCTTTGTGTTTTAAGCTAGATGCTTTAAAATGTTAAAATGTCAAAATAAAGCCGTGCAACATAACTTAATTTAACATTTCAAATTATCCTGATGCTTGTCATTGCATAATGAGATGAGATTGTTTTGCTGACAAAATAATAAACAATAAAAAGTAGGCAACACCTAAATCTGTAAATTATTTTAAATCACAAATAATATATATTTAAAAACAATACATCCAAATATGTAGTTTTATGCACGTAATATAAACTACCAGGATATCAGTAGGCAACTTAATGAAAAAAATTCTCTTTTGGGAGTGTACAGTATAAAGGCATTATAGTAGCCTATAAAAAAAAAACTAATAAACCAAGCTAATACTTTGTCAGACACGAGACACAGAGCCTCCTTCTGCAACTCACTTGCAACCAGTGTCATGTGACCACTATACAGCCAATAGGGCTCAGCCTGGTTTCCCCATACGTTAATGTCAGATTTGCTGTATAAACTATAAACTCTTAGTCGGGCCCGCCAAAATGGGCGAGCACAATCTCCTTAATCCCGGGTTTGTTGGACAATTGGTTAACATTCATACAAGAGATGCATGTTATCTCTCCAATTTCCGTGCGTCGGACGAACCGTTAGGGATGCAAACCTCAAGAAGACACAATGTCTTCTCTTTGTCTTGGAATCCATCGGAACCATGTGCTGGATACCCACAATCTTATGTTTCTTTAAACTCCACATACACTCAATCATGCGACATTCCTCGGCAGGAAGAACACATATGTTGTTATAGTGAGAGTGCGTGCGCCACCAGCGGTGCTGGTGACAATAACAATACCAGCCTTAAACTGGACAACTCATCAGTGTCAGGACTGAAGAATCTGAACGGAATGGACAACGGTGGAAATTACTCCAAATATGACTACTCAACGACTGCCGAACATTTAACCCTAAACCCTCCATCGTGTCGGTCCCTTGAATCCGATTCTGGTTCTTCACTCATTATGGAGGGGTCCAAGACCCCACCGGGCATCACGAGTCCCCTGACATCTCCTGACATCCACACAGCCATACACGGAGGTGAGTCTTTATAAAGTGTTGTGTTTAGATGAGAAGATGACCCTGCAAGCAATAGCCATCATTTCACCGTTTCGGTTAACTATAGACCCGATATAGTCTGGCAATGAGTAACACACTTCTAGCCAAAATAACCTTGAATGTGGTTACATGTCGTTTTTGCCAAAGTAACTTGCGAGATATGATTTTCCAGCATAGATATTCCAAGTCAACAGTGATTGTAAGGTGTTTTGTTTCATTTCAAATTGATCTAATTGATGACTAGTCTATTCTTGGGCTATGGTTAGACGTCTATTAAATTTTCACTGACAGCCCAATTTTTGTCTTGTTTTAGCTTAGACTTCAGGGCTGTGTATGGACGGCTATTAGACGTCTTTTAATTGCAAAATTGCTTACCGTGGAGGATCTTGAAGAGAAATCATGCATGTTCTCTAAGAGGAGTTGGACATTGTGCGCTTTCAAATAAGTGAATTTCGTAGCTTGTGCGTTTGTCTTGCAAACATAAACAAAAATCATTGCAGAATTTTCTTTTTTTTCTAAGGTGCGCTGTGGTTCCCAATTCACACACACACCCGAAAGAAGCGTAAACCCTATTCAAAGCTTCAGCTGAATGAATTAGAGTGTGAGTTTATCCTCAATGAGTTCATCACTCGACAGCGGAGGAGGGAACTGTCGGACCAGCTCAATCTCACGGACCAACAGGTCAAAATCTGGTTCCAGAACCGTCGCATGAAGAAGAAAAGGCTCTTGATGCGGGAACAGGCTCTGTCTTTCTTTTAGAGCGAGGCGGATCCTGACTGAGATCTGAGATGATTCATAAAACATCGGAATGATTGCTGATTGTTTTGTTATGAATGGAGGATCAGTTCGCGGTTTCCAAATAGTAGCTCTCATTGAAGCTTGGACTTTAAGTAACCATGCACACAGCTTAAACGAAATAGTTGATGCGTAAAATAGAAAAGACCAACCCGATCTCACGGCTAAATTTATATAATTCACAACTGCAGTAAGCATGATCCTGCTTGAACCTGAAGGGACAAAGAGGCTTTAAGATGAAATTATGATCTTTTTTGTCTCTTTGTTGTAGTCCAGACCAAAGAGCATGGACGGTGCCAGGCTTTAGCAAGTAGCTACTAGCCTACTATTGTTGTGATATTTGCATGTGATGTTTACAACGCTCGAACATTCACTCACTGCCGTCTTTCTCAGTGCGGTCAGTTGTGTTTTCCTCTAGGAACGCTGTGTTAATGATATATTTGTTAAAACGGAGTACATGATAGCATATAGCTAGGCTATAATACTACTGTTCTGGGTAATAACGTTTTTATAATCAGTGCAATGTCTTCCTGATGTTTGGGTTGGCAAATGTCTGCTACACCAATAAGCATTAAATGATAGTATCAGTGTGGGGCTAAGCGTTCAACTAATTTCCAATAAAATGTGATTAGCCTATTAACTGTTGTCTGTTCTCTGTTGTTGTCTGACCTAACGTTTCTTAACTGTATCTGACATAACTGTATCTCTAGCTATAGTTTTAGCTGTCTAAATTAGGCCTATATCCTACTGAAAATTAATCATTGGTCTTGCTATGAAGTATATGTTTCGTGAAATAGCCTAAATTTGCTAGTCACAATGATGAACCTTTTGGAAGTTTGTTTTTAACACGCTCAAATTTAACATTTCTCACCAAAATATATCCAACCCGTCATGGGTTTTATTTGTTATGTATACTAATGTCCCAATGTCCTGTAATGAGGTTGTGTAAAACATAATGCTTTGAAAGCTTAACGCTTCTGCGTACATAAGTGTAAAAAATACATTTTTGGACGTCAGCATGCATGATGATAGCACTCATTTGTCTTTCCACAATAAATGTCCTTGTTATAAAGGTTTCGACTTTGAGACAGTCGGGCTCTTTACAGCCTCTGGCTGTGGCGTGGACTCGACCTTGAATGTGGCAGTGGGAGGAGTGAGAGAAGAAGATGGAGTAAACATTCAGATGTCTTCCTAAGCATTTTCATTTAGCTTCCTGATCCAAAAAGGAAAAAAAAAAAAGGCATAGAATAATGTTTTTTAACTGTATTAAATGTAACAGAAATCAGGAAACATCCTTGTCACTGATCTTTTGAGATAGCAATAGGACTAAAAACAATAGCATGACAATTTAATCAAATAACCTGCGAATTTATTTATATTTAGGTTATATATCATCTAACCAACCTATATAACACCAACAAAACTAAACTCAAGGGTAGAAAACCTTAGGATAATGGTAACCACCTTTTACAGTGTATGTGAATCTTAATAGTACAGATTAAATGCATTTAAAAAAAATAACACCGAAAAACAAGACTAATTTTACATTTTTTTATAAAATTTCGGCAGAAACAGTTTAATCTACAGGCATACAATCAATTGTTCATTGTCGTTAATTACTTGATGATTAAAGCAAGTATTTAGATTTTATGTAACAAAGAAAATACGTTCATCAGATAAACACATTGTAATCATACATTTATTTCATTCTTGACTTGTTTCTGAACATTATAGCCTATAAAACAATGCCGAACGGAAAGATTAATATTAGGCTACTAGTAAATACTGTTATTGTTGTAAGTCGAAACTTTCTGAGATATAAACTTTTATGTTTCTAGTCTCATTTCCTCTCATTATCACTCGCTTTTGTGTCCTGAAACTAAAAGCAAGAGGGAATAAAAGGATTCCTGCGGTTTATTACGAATAATCTGCACTGTGCCGCTGTTGTAAAGGTCTGTCGGTCCGTATTAAACGGTTTTACTGAACATAAACATGTCTATGATTTTTAGGAGGATTGGGCATTAAGATGTTCACGCGAATATACAAAGATGTTTTAAAGTTTAATTTTATGCATACTTTTGTTGTAACCTAATTTGTAACTCAAATCAAATGTCATTTCTGACTTAATGTAGGCTAAAGCACATTTTAGGTTACCTGAGATAAGATTAATTTGTTATTTTCTCACTAATCAATAAAATGTTTATAGCCTAATTTGATAATCCTGAGGATGTTAAATTAAGGTTAATAAATAATAAAACGGTTTTAGAAAAGTATGCCATTGTACGTATCTATTAAAATAAATAACATTCAACTCTAAAATCACCACCACTGAAACCCTAAAGAACGATCTGTTGAGTTTAGATTTAGGTTTTCGATTTGTTTTGTCAGTGTAGAGAAGGAAGACGATATATATATATATAAAAAAAAAAATCACCTTAATTTAGTGTGACAGGAAAATGGCTTTGGATATATTGGAAGGAAGAAACAATTTTGCAGTAAGAACAGGGCATAAATATAATATATGAAGTGATTCTAAATGCAACTTCAAACACCAGCACTCTTTCTCTGAATTTAAAACGGTAGGAAGTAGCGGAGGAAATTAAACATCATAAAGGAGAAACTACAGGGTGCATGACTTACTGCAACCGAATCCTGTGGGAAGTAAAGGCTCATAAGGTCCTGCGTTCTTAGAACTCCATTTTAAACCGAAAGGAATAAAACGCACGTTTAATTTCCCGCCTAAAGAATTATTGTTATTTAATTCAAAAGCTTTCCAATTACACCCATTTCAACGTTGCTCACATCTCTGTTTCTGAAATGTATTGCTCATCACTGGTTAGGATATTAACTTTTGCACTTTAACATTTTCTTTACATTTCCGCTTATGTAGCCTAATAACACCATTCTGAAGTTCTAACTTGTAGCCAAGTTCGAAACGTCTGTCTAAATTTATAAAAATGTATACACTTTATTAGAGGCTTGTTACAATTTGATATAATTTGATTTGAAATAAAATTGACCAGAAAGGGAGAATTTATTTTAGAGTAAAATTGTCATGACCATCCCGATACGAAACACCCTATATTGCATGTCAGTCTTGACATTTGTGTGTGTGTTGTTGTTGTTGTTGTTGTTGTTGTTGTTGTTGTTTTGCACATATTTCTACCGTTGGCATTTATTTGGGCGCCAAATGCGAATGTGCTAATATATATAGCACATTCGCATTTGGCGCCCAAATAAATCTCTAAAATAAAATAAATTCTCCCTTTCTGGTCAATTTTATTTCAAATCAAATTATATCAAATTGTAACAAGCCTCTAATAAAGTGTATACATTTTTATAAATTTAGATAGCTGGATGTTTCATTGGTCCAGCTCTTAAAAGTTGTTGCCGATTGCTGCTGCTCATACTCTTGACCTTTTTATTTTTGTTATACACACGGCCCTAGTTAATACTTGAAACTGTTCACAACACAAGCAAGCAAGATGAAAAGTTTGGCTAACATCCAATTAAAATGATGTGAGTCTAGAGGGACAATAACATAATTTCACACGCCTGCCATGTGTAGTGCTTGTTTTACATATTATGACAGAGTTGCCTCATGAAACAGACAGCTTGCAAAGTTAGCTTTCTAATACGGTTGTTTGTTAAATAGAAAATGACAGACTCGACCAATTCGTATACGAGTACGAGGTATCTAAACCCAGTGATGTGTAGGTTTAGGGGCGGAGTCAGGTGTAGGTCATTCGTACGAATTCATAGCCTACGAATTGGGAAACTCGTAAAATATGTACGATTTAGCAAAAATCGTTCGAACTCGTACGAGTGAGGTCGTATATTCGTACGAATTAGCCACCTCGTAGAATACGTACGGTACGAACTGCCGTGAGATCGGGTTGGACTTTTACACCGGCCTTCTCATGCATATTATTTCCTGGCCATGCACAGCACTGCACATTGTGTATGCCTCTCTTATCATGAAGCTCAAATGATCTGTTTATCTGGATCAGATGTGTTAGATAAGGGCGACAGAAAACCTAACCAAACCAAATACAAACCCGAAACTAACAAGAACCTCAAACTATTTAATAGTCCATTAGGCTACGTTGTTTTTCAAAAAGACAAAAAGACGCACATAGAAATATATTTTTGAAATTGTATTATCATAGCCTACATCATGAAGGTTTTTATGCAACTTCATGATGTATGATAACAAAATTTGCTATATGGGCTATATCATCATCATCATCATCATCATCATTGTATTATTACATAATTATGTCGGTAACACTTTAGAATACTGTATCTTACTTACTGCCTAACTAATAAGTAATTATTGAGGAACTAATAGATAATTATTTATTAACACTTAAGTCACTACTGTTAACTACTAAGGAAGATGTGTTAACTAATTAGTATGTAATAGAATTGTATGATTGTGTTAAGTTTCAGTTAGTTAATCAATAACTAATAAATTATGTCATAACTCTTGAAGAACTATTATTAATTATCTATTAATTAAAGTGCAAGAAAAATAACTAAGAAGTAACTACTAATGAACAGTCATACACAGTGGTTACTACAATAAACCGTTTTATTTTAGCAGTGGAGTGGTGGATGAAGTACACAAATCAAGTACTTGAGTAAAAGTACAGATAACCCAATAAAATATTACTCCAGTAAAATGATAAACTATTGGCCTATTCATTTTCAAAATTACCTTAGTAAATGTACAAAGGTAATTACTTGAAAAGTAAAAAGCACAGATCAATGTTTTTTATTTTATTTTCTAGCCAGTTTTAGTCATTCTTCAGCACTAATAAGAAAGATGAGTGCAGACATTTACTAGGCTATATATTGATCTGCAAATAAGCAAACTTTTTATTTAATTAGCAAAATGTATCATAATGTATGATAACTTATCTATTTTACAAAGGTTTAGATAATACCGTTAATAATGTGTTTTTTACAGTAAGTTTGATTTGAGTCAGAAGTATGTGGTAATTCTGTATTAATTACTAATGAGTTCCCTATATTCTCACTTTAGAATACTGTTCCAGGTTCCAAGTAATTCATCAAGAATTATCTAATAATTATTTGTTAATTACCAATTAATTTCCTTATATGTTCACTTTAGAATACTGTTTCAGGTTATAAGTAGCCTAATTCCTGGATAATTATTTGATAATTATTTATTAATTACTAATGAGTTCCCTATATTCTCACTTTAGAATACTGTTCCAGGTTCCAAGTAATTCATCAAGAATTATCTAATAATTATTTGTTAATTACCAATTAATTTCCTTATATGTTCACTTTAGAATACTGTTTCAGGTTATAAGTAGCCTAATTCCTGGATAATTATTTGATAATTATTTATTAATTACTAATGAGTTCCCTATATTCTCACTTTAGAATACTGTTCCAGGTTCCAAGTAATTCATCAAGAATTATCTAATAATTATTTGTTAATTACCAATTAATTTCCTTATATGTTCACTTTAGAATACTGTTTCAGGTTATAAGTAGCCTAATTCCTGGATAATTATTTGATAATTATTTATTAATTACTAATGAGTTCCCTATATTCTCACTTTAGAATACTGTTCCAGGTTCCAAGTAATTCATCAAGAATTATCTAATAATTATTTGTTAATTACCAATTAATTTCCTTATATGTTCACTTTAGAATACTGTTTCAGGTTATAAGTAGCCTAATTCCTGGATAATTATTTGATAATTATTTATTAATTACCAATGAGTTCCCTATATTCTCACTTTAGAATACTGTTCCAGGTTCTAAGTAATTCCTGCAGAATTATTTGATAATTATTTATGAATTACTAATAAGTTCCCTGTATTTTCAGTTTCCCTCAGTCATTGCCTCAAACATGAATTTACTCAATGGCATTCTATGCTGAGGAAAACAGACACACACAGTACTGTATATAAAATATAAAAACTAATCTGAGGTTAGTTTTGTATGACTGTTCATTAGTAGTTACTTCTTAGCTATTTTTCTTGAACCTTAATTAGTAGATAATTAGTAGTAGTTCTTCAAGCGTTATGACAGAATTCATTATTTATTGATTAACTAACTGTTACTTAACACAATTAACACAAATATATTACATACTGATTAGTTAACACATCTTCCTTAGTAGTTAACAGTAGTGAAGAAGTAGTTAATGAATAATTACCTATTAGTTCTTCAATAATTACTTATTAGTTATGCAGTAATTAAGATACAGTATTCTAAAGTGTTACCATTATGTCTATTTAACTCTTGTTATGACTGAGGACAGAAAGCCATAATTCTTTCTATTTATGCACTCAAGGCCCATTCATTACAATATTTTTGAATACTATTGAAAACTGCAACACTCTGTCCTGCAAATGTGTAGGCTATTATATGCCATAGGCTAGCTTACAAGTACTTGGATTGAAATATTATGTAGTGAAAAAACTAACAGGCTACTGCCAGAGCACCATGATCTCGTCGTCTTTGAAACAGTAATTTAGCCGCCTTTACCTTGAATGAACCACTCCAACGTGTGAAACGTTTCTAAATTGATATACGAGAATTTCAACTTTGGATCACGTGTCTTAGAGCGAGTTAGTGGTGGGATATAACGTGTCATCTCGCCTTCCCAATTTTTTTCTTCTGTTCGGATCCAAAGCATTCATTTTGATCTACCGGAGAACTGAAGGGAATAATGTTTAACTCTTTCAATCTTGGTAACTTCTGCTCCCAGTCTTGTAAACAACGGACTTCCGAGCTTGGGGAGCGGGCGGACTGCGCCACAAAACTCTTCCTCCCCAGAACCTTTTACGCCCAAGAATATTCTACCGTTTCTTCGCTTTTACCACAAGCCCAGTCACAGCAAATCACATATTCGTATTCCACTAACTTCACGCAAGTTCCGCCAGTCAGGGATTTATCATATGGGTTGAATCAGTCGGGTAAGTGGCACCACATGGGGAACTATTCCTCTTATGCGGAGGAGGACAGAGATTGCCTTCCGCCGTCAGCCACCATGACGGAAAAGTGGATGAAGAACGAAAATGTCTACAGTCACCACCATTATCACCCGGGTATTAACCATTCTAGCACTGGCTTTTATTCCAGCACTGGAAAGACCAACGTTTTTTCGCAAAGTTTTGGTCGTTTTTTGGACTGTTCCAATAGCGGATTGGAAGATAACTGTGTGCAGAAAGGCAGCTCTGGAAAGCCTGAGTCTTCAGTCCTCGTCAGTGCTGGAGATGTAGAGAAAGAGCATGAGAAAAACAGAACCTCGGGTTCTTTTCAAACCTCGTCGGGGACAAAAAACGACAACCAAACCAAATTCGGTTAGTATGTGTTCGTCGCTGTAAAATGTTGGCTAGAGCGGTGTTTCGTATTAGATTTTATGTGGAGTTTTATAAGCATTCAAGGGGTTTTATTATGACCTGGCTACAGCTTTTTCTGTGAGCGGGAAGAATTTTTACAATGGGAAAGGTCTTTGAAAAAACACCATGTTTCACACAATGTGTTAGTCTGTCAAATTGTGCGAGGAAGCAATGGTGACAAATAGTAACTTTGATCATGAACTTGTATCGAACGTTTTAAGGGATGTTAGCCAATAATAAAAAGCAATTGAGCAGAACGTTGCTTCCAGCATCTGAGAAAAGGAAAGCCGCTGTAAGTAAAACCCACCACAGCAAAAACCTAATTCTATAATTTAGCAGAAAGTTTAATGCTTTTTAGAAAATAACTTTATTCTGAGAAATGCATTAAAGGGAAAACAAACCCGTTACTTCGCAATAGTGTATCATTTTGAATAGCCTAGTCTAGATCGTTCTCTCCATTTATTCTATTACTGTTTATTTAATTGTGGCACGTGACATAAAATGCACTGCCAAAGTTATGTTTTAATTTTACATGTTTGTTGTTGTTTTGTTTTTGTTTTTATGGGGGGAAAGGTTAATTAGTAACAAATAGATTACATGGGCTGTTACTAATATTGTTGTTTTTCATTATTAAAGTTGCTGGTAGTGATACATTCATAATGAAGCCAATAACTGATCATTTGATAATAGCATTGCTGTGGCAGTTTTTGACCTCTCTCTTTCTTGTTTAATCGCTCTTAGCTACCCCACGAGTGAGGAAGAAGCGATGTCCATACACCAAGTTTCAGATCCGAGAACTGGAGCGAGAATTCTTCTTTAATGTTTACATCAATAAAGAGAAACGGCTTCAGCTCTCCAGAATGTTAAACCTCACTGACCGACAGGTCAAGATTTGGTTCCAGAACAGACGGATGAAGGAAAAGAAGTTAAGCCGAAGTCACCTGCAATATTTTTCTGGAAACCCGCTATTGTGAACTGTGAACTTTTCTTCGAGGGACAAAAAGTATGTGACTTTTGAAAGGAAACAGAACCGATCTTTGTGTATAGTTGTGAATAGAGTGAATGTTTCTCCGAGATATGCTGTGCAAATACAAACAAACATTTGCGTCAACTCGGAGACAGTAAAAAAGCATGTCTCCATATGCCGTGAAGAAGCAAAAATGATTATACGATTGGACGTGCATAAATATATAAAGAAAAAAAACACGAAAATAAATAATCTCCAATACTCGCATAATGTTCAAACTAAAAAATCCAGTAAATCAGATGTGAATATGAATGACAAAGAATGTTGTTTTTCGGTCAAGTCAAGGTAAGAATACATTTTGTAATTTAACATTTTATTTAAAAAACCGTTATGTTTTAATCATCTAGTGTCATAATGCTTTAAAGAAATACACTTATTTTGATGTGTTGACATAAATCACATAGTAACCTACTTTATTATATATAGCCTGTTAGGCTTATTTGATTTACATTTGAAGTGAACAAATACTGAAGTTAATATGTACTGAATTGCAACTTCATCATTACAAATGCGTAATTACAAAAATATTTAAATACATGACATAAAGCATCAATATGAATGGCATTAATGTAGCCTATATCTTAGTTTAACAATAGCATTTTCAGTACATTTGACAGTACACATTAACCATATTTCAAATACAATATAATTATTAATTTACTTTTAAAGTACTTAAAATAGTCTATATTTAGTCAACTAATTGCATATCAATTTAAATTACATTTTAATCCAATTGTAAATAACCTCCGATTAAGTGTACGAAAACATTACATTCAATTAGCACTTGTACTTGTATTCTTTTAAAGTACAGTAGTCAACATTTGAAGTGGTTAAAAAAAGTTAATCAAAGTTGTCAAGAACGGGTATTGTTCAATATGTAGGCTATAACTTTGATGAAATGTGTTGATCCACTTCAAAACGCAATTAAACAATTAAACAAACATTTTGTTTTATCATTTAACCCCATAAGCACTGGTTACTATTTAATTTTCTTAAAAAAAAATGAACTTATTTTGGAATTTTTTAACCTACCAAAGGTCTCTAGGCTATCTAACAAAGAAAATGAGCACGGTAGGCGTTATGGAGATATATAATAAATAATTAATCAAGATTAATGAAGAATGTTTTGATAATATTCATTCATTCATTCATTCATTCATTCAATCTTTATTAAGGACACAGAATCCCGGTCCATAGTGTTAAAATAAAACAAACAAAAAGGAAAATAATAGTAATAAAAGTAAAATAAAAAAAATCCTTTATAATGCATTGAATGTAAACAATCTGTTTAACAATCTGAGTGAATTCTGTCATGACGTGTCTGGATAAGGAGAAACTCAATTAGAAAGCAGCTCTAAGTAAATAAGATTCCGACAAAGCTTTCTTCTTTTCATAAACAGGTTTTTCTATTATGGATGCTCATTTTTAAGCATAATTTTCCTCCACACAAATCTGTGATTTGGAACAACAAATATATTACATTTAAAAACAAATCTTTATTTTACAGAAACTGGTACAATAATGGTATAATTTTGGTCAGACAGTTATTTAAGAATAATGGACATCTTTTTAATTAATGCGAATTCCTTAACTGTTATAAGATCCCTATAGCGGCTAAAGAGTTTGCAGTAGTATTTGATGCCATTCCTATAGTGGCCTTATTCAACTTTCATCAGGCAGTGTATCTTCCGAAGCTAACCCCATACAGTATATACTACTAATCAGTTAAGTATTGATGGCGTGAAAATTATAGATAAAAAATGTAATAACTTTTATATTAGATAATTATGTAGAATTACGTTATTGCCCAAATGCAAACCTTTTTGGAACTCAGTGTATAATCAGATTGATTGGAAAGAGGTCTGGAACTTACCCAGTAAATACTGTCTGACCAATAAAGTTAAAGAAATTACATATAAGATTATTCACTTGGTTTATCCAGTGAGACAAGTAGTCTCAAGATTTTTTAGAGACATAGAACTTCATGCAACTTTTGTAAAACAGAAGAAGAATCAATAAAACATTTATTCTTTGAATGTGTATTTACCCAATTGTTTTGGACTGATGTTGAATATCTGATATTCAGGGCAGGACTTAGGGTGGTGGGGGCCCCTGGGCTTGAGTCACTTTCGGGCCCTACCTTCTATACATTACTTTAAATAGAACAAAATGATACATACACAAGCTATGTATTAGAGCTACACAATTCTGGATAAACTGAGAATAAAAATAGAGATCACGATTCTGAACAAACAACTAAACAAAATAACATAATTTATGTTAATTGCTGAAGTCTATTAAAAATGTTTAATTAATCTGAATTATAAAAAAAAAAAAAAACTTGGGTTTGAATGAATGATTCAATTCATCAATCAAATGCACTTGTTTCATAGATGAATCAGCATTTTTGAACGAATCTCCTGAATGAACGATTCAATGACAAATGTTTTTTAAAAGTCATTTGTCGCCATCTGATGGCGTAACAATATAATCGATCCAATCGATCCAATTTGAAGTGCAAAGCTACTTTCAAAGGGTGACTGGTACCATAGACAGTGTTACACGTTAAAAAAACGTAATAATTTATTTATATGACCACTGATTGAAGCTTGAAAAAGTTTTCTTCCAATAAATAAATAATGATTAAAAAAGTTCAAAGTGATCATAAGTTTATTGCAATGCACAAATGTCTTGGTCAGAATGAGAATAAATGAATAAAACACTTATTTACCTGGAAAACATATGTTTTGATCGTGGCATTTCTTTGAGATTTAGAATCCAGTATTCCTATAGGCTAATTATTGTTTAATTATTGTTTCTTTTACGAATTTAATAAAGAACTCTGTCTCGTATTCTGTCCAAACGATCCATCCATGTAGGCTACTTTTGTGTCCATTCGTTTTTCCTTTTTTAACCCGTAATTGAAAAACGAAAAATGAACGGTTGTTGTCTTTTTAAAGCAACTTTTTGTTGTCTTTTTTTGTTGAACACCAACATTTTAATTTGAACTGGCTACACCAACTGCTGCGCAAAAAAGTAAATATCGACGAATTTTCAGATTTTTGTTTATGACTTTTTGCTCCTTTATTAAACATTTAAAATATTCACAAATTAATATGGAAAACATGTCGATTTTACTGGTTTTCAAAGGCCAAATTAGAACCTGGAATTGATGTTTTTCCCGCAGTGCTGAATGAGAAGAGCCATTAATATTATTAATAAACCATTGCTTTGGCTAAAGTCACATCTCCATCTCCGCTGTTAAGCAAATGCGCTTTTAGAGAGAAATGCACATTTCATACGGATTAATCAGAAGGTATTAGCTTTCGATTCGAATTTGTTCGTTTTAAAGTGGACATTTCAAGCTTTAGCCTACATAGGCTATATTTTGTTTCAGTTCTCGCGCTCACGGAGATCATGAAAGTGCGTCTGATTGTTTTATTTTATTTTACAAAAGCACAGCGTTTTCTTGTTATTGTGAGTTTACACAAATACAAGTAGTTGGGAATAATGTATTATTATTTTCTGTATGACCAGAAATTATAGAGTATTTTAAGTTGTTTCCACTGTTGATAGGAAAATGCAAGTGTTCGCGGCCGCGCCTCCGTGCCATGCAGTGCGCGCTCCACACTCAGCTTTGTTCCTTTTTTGCATAAAAGCGTCTTCTAAATATAGCCTATTAAATGTTATAATTAAATAATATAAAAATATTATTATTTGCGTAGCTATACATGGACCTCAAACACACTGCGTCTTCTAACTCAGTTGACTGTAAATGCGCAAAAACTGTTTCCATTGCAGTTTTGCGAAATATTCCTTTTTCAAATTGCCTGAAAAACCACCTCATGCGAGCGTAATTTTTTTTTTTTTTTTTGCGAAAAACTGGAGTTTTTGCGAAATTGACGTGTTTCCATTGTGCTTATTTTCAATTCGCAATTTCAATTTGCGCAATTTGAAGGGTAATGGAAACGCGGCTACTGTCTAATGCAGACAGGTTTTTTTCAACGGTTCGGCAGTAAACGAGGCACTACGTAACTGCCAATAACCAATCAGCAAACCTCAAGATGACTGACATTTAATTTAGTGAATTAAATTAAAATTTTCATTGCAGGGCAGGGCCAGGTAACAATGCTAGACCAATCAACAAACTTTAAATGAAAAATTAAATGACTGACATATTATTGAAAAAATCAAACGTAAACGGGCGGGGCCACCTATTGGGCGGGGCCCATGGGCTTGAGCCCAGTCAAGCCCAATGGTAAGTCCGGCCTTGCTGATATTTAAATTCACAAAATTAAAGATTCAACTATCTGGTAAAGATATTTTTTGTTATACAAAAAGAGTGTGGAGCAAAATTTTGTTGTTAACTTAATAATTATGTATGGAAAATACCATATAGCCTACAGTACATAAGCAGAAATGGACAAATAATAAACCTAACATTATATTATTTAAAATTGAGCTTAAACATTATATTGAAGCCCTAAAAGATGCAAGAAATAAAAAAGCGAAACGGATGTATACATTTTTTGAATCCTTTGTATTTTTTTTCTATTATGAATGTAATAGATAATAATACACTGTGCTTCCTCTGTATATGTATGTTGTTCTGCAATAAAAAAAGAAAGAAAGCAGCTCTAAAGGGGCTGAGAACATGAGGGCGGTTCTCAATGTTGCTGGGGTTTTTTTTTTTGGTTTGTTTTGTCTTTCAAAATAATCGATTAAAGATTGATTGAATTGAACTGATTAACTGTTTAATTTTAGGCTAATATAAAATGAACATTTTGCTTCACTCTATAAATTAATGGAACAACTTAATAATAAAACAATTTTGTTGCTATCTAAACGGGGGTGCATTTTCCGAAAGCATCGTTAGCCAACTATAGTTTACATTTACATTTATGCATTTGGCAGACGCTTTTATCCAAATTTTATCCATTGCATTTCAAGGCACACATTTCCATTATTATCAGTTTATCAGTTTGTTATTCATGTGTAAAAAAAACTAACCCCCAAATAAAAATAACTATTATTATTTTTAATAGGAACGTATACGAACGAATAGTCCCTTATAAGGGACGCTCAGAGGGTTTGGTTATCTCCACCTGTATACATATAGACTGGACTGTCCCCTGATATTTGTTCAGGCATATCTTGACTTGTCTAGGCTTGTTCAAGCATTAATAAAGATATATGTTGTTGGGCTTTCGTACATAGCCGCTCCCAAATGTTGCTCGGGACATTTGAACCTGGTAGAAAGTCCTTCCTAAGTGGAAGGATTGGTGTTGTCATCATCCAAGTTTGGGAAGAGGGATTGACCAAACCACAGGTCTAACATAAGTCCGATCTTGAACCTGAACTGCAACTGTATTACTTATACGTCCATGCAGGTCCAGGGAAGGTATGGGTCACCTTGCCCACTGGCCAGAGGGCTTGTGGAAACTGTGGGTCCATGATGAGCACTGGTCAACCCTGAGCTTGTTGTTGTCCTTTTGCCATTTTTGTCTTTCATGGAGATTTGGCAGATAGAGATTAATAATACATCTATAGCCAGGAATTGGTCAACAAGTATTTGGTTAGGCCTCCATCTCCTGGTTCCCAAAAGAGTGCTGGAGTCATACATTACTTATGGGAGAGAACAGTCATGGTGACCCATGAGCAGAATGCTGGGTGTGATTGGGTCTGCGGGTCTGTAATATCCGATGCTTGACATTCACAATGGCCTCCACCTCAACGAGAACAGTGTGGAGAACATGTTTCAGGGAAACATGTCTGTTCCTTTACAATGACTTTCAAGGCTTGTTTCACTGATTTTACTCTTCTCTCCCAAATACCACCAAAATGTGGAGGAATAAATCTGAAAAAGATTTTATGTTCAGCTAATTGATCCTTTAATCAAGCCGCCAATGCTTTATAGGCCTCTTTAATCATGTTCCCTCCAACAAATTTGGTACCACTATCAGAGAAGAGCTGGAAAGGCTTCCCTCTTCTAGCCATAAAATCTCCAGAGACATCAAGAAGGCATCAGTGTAGACTCTCAAGTAGATCCAGATGGAGGCATCAGGTGATCATTCACATGAAGACTAATTCCCCCATCTCTTTTCAGTTCGTTGTCCTATTTTTACGGTAAATGGGCCAAAAAAGTCCATTCCAGTGGAATAAGGGGGTCTTGTAAAGACGAACTGGTGGGAGATCGGCCATCATGGGGATGTTAGGTTGGGCACGCCACTTTTGACATTCAACACAGATGAGTTGATGTTTCTTCATGACTCTTAAAATCCAATAGTTGATGTCTGAGCTCTGCAAGGATTCTTCCTGGCCCTGGATGAAGGAGATTGGCATCATATTCATTGATAAGGAGTTTAGTTGTTGATGGGGATCGAGAACTATGGGATGCATGGCATTCAGAAGACGACAAGAAAGAATTCTGTAGGATACACCTTTGAATCCTTGCTCATAGCCGCCCTGCCTTTCTCCTTACTGCCTTGTACGCTCCTTTGAAAGCTTCCACACTCCTCATTCATCGCCTCCTCGCGGTGAAATTAGAGGATGCATTTCCTTTTCTCGCATCTGAGCTCCACCCCCTTAGGATGCAAGAGAAGGATGGACCGGAGTATCCTCCTCATGACTCCTCAGGATGCTTACACACTGGGTGCTTCTCAAAATCCCTCCTCGTTTCCTCGCTCCTCCGTCCTACATCCGATGACCAGGAAACCGACCGAGCTCAGCCATCTTGAAGGACATCTCAATTCTCTAATTGCACCGTGAGGATGCGAGGATCGAGGAGTGAGGAGTTATGAGCGAGGATCCACAGGTGTATCCTATGCGGAAGTCTTTCTTGTCGAGAAACCTGACGCACGTATAAATTCTCCTCCCCCTTCACATCTGTTACAATCATTTTAATTTATATTTTACCTTTGCAGTTTAAATAAACCACAAGTCTCACCTATTTCAACAGGGTATCTTGCTTTATTATTATTTATTATGAATTTCTTAAATAACCAAACTAAAACAACATAAGGACAGATCCTTTGAGCGCTGCTGATGACGCTGTGAAGTGACGCTCGAGTGATCAAGTATTCCAATGTATAAATAAGCTTTCCAACAATAGGAATATTTTATTTAAGAATAAGTTTTTGTTCTATAATCACTGGTTCAATAATGGAATTTTTCATGTTAGACAGCTCTTTAATAACGAAGGTCTGCTGAGTTTCTTTCAGAATATAATATACCGCTAACTCCCAAAGAGTTTGCCACAGTTATGGATGTTATTCCATCTGGCACACTCATGCTTTTCAAAAATAATACTCTCTCTTTGGGTTCATTATCTTCTCCTGAACCTGCAACACACCTATTGGTGAGATATGTTTCACTGAAAAAAAAAGGAAGAAATTATAAAGTAAGAGTTCTATTCCTTGTGAACATTATTTCTGCCCCTCCTGCAATCTCATATTGGAATGGACTTTTTGATCACTTAAATTGGAAAAATATATGGTCCATACAACAAAGGTTTTTCCTAACAAACAAAGTAAAATAAATATCTTTTAAATTAATTCATAATATTTACCCTGTCAAAAATGTCTTTAAAAGAAAAATTCAGATCTGATTTTGACACTAATTGCTCTTTCTGTCAGAATGGCACTGAAACTCTTCTACACTTGTTTTGGTCGTGCAGTTATACTTTGCAACTTTGGAAAGATGTTAGTTGGTTTATCTCAAGCAACATATTGCAAAATTTCTCTATGAATCCCAAAACTGTTATTTTTGGATTTTTTTGAAGCAATTTCATCCTCTCTTAACCCAAAAGCACCCATGAACAATTTGCAAGACCTATAAACGTTTTACCTTAATGTTTAGATTTATTTTAATTTCAGTAATGCCCTCTTTCTTTCTTTTTTCCCCCATTGTTGTTTATTTCACTAACTGTTTTTTTTTGTTTTGTGCTGTGCTGTTGTTGAAGTGTTTTCTTTCACTGTTCTTTGTATTTTTGTTATTGTTAATAATTATTGTTGTTCAAATTTTGTTGTTTCACACTGTAAACTGAATGTTTAAATAAAGCATTAAAGAAAATTCCTCGATTCCTCCGTCCTCCTTTTCTTTCCTTGCAGACTTCCCCCGCATCCTACAGGGGTGGAGTTGAGACGCGAGGAAAGGAAACGAGGATGCAAAAATAAGAATTGAGAAGCACCCATTTGTTCCTCGCCTCCTCGAGGTGTAATTAGAGAATTGAGAGATGATTGAGTTCGATCTGTTTCCGGGTCACGGGCTGGAGGACACATGAGCGAGGATACGAGAAAGCACCAATTCGTTCTTAAAGTCATTTCTAATTTGAGCATCCTCGTTTCCATTCCTCGCGTCTCCAGATTACTGGCTGGAGGACCGAGGAGCCAGCAAACGATATTACAATTAAATAAAAAATATATAAATTACATTAAATATATTAAAGGTAATGAAACATGTTTCAAGTGTAAATGAGTATAAATTCGTTTTTCAATTCTCATCCTTCTTTTCTTTGTATTGCATTTAAAAGTAATAGCCTACAGTGTAGGCCTACTCTACTTGGGCGAAGAGACCTATAAATATTAATGCAGCTACCGAATGTTTGAACGCAGTTCTTCATTAATCAGTAGAGTTGGGAAAAAAGAAGAAGACTATTCAATAAAAGTGGAACATGGCACGAAGTGGAACGAATTGTTTCAGAAATCATCCAGGTGGTCACAGAAAGTAAATAGGCTATCATACAAAAAACGTCAGTATGGACTCAATAGAGTGCCAGTCAGATTCATATTTTACAAGCATAAGAGCAGTCGCAACAATGATGCGTTTTAATGTGACGAGTAGGTAACTTTTTTTTTTTTTTCTCAGGAGCTCATTTCACATGGTGCACAAAGGCGATTCGCCCCTCAGAGGCTGCTATTACACTGGGACCGTTTTATAATAATGGTTAAAAATGCGAGGACATCAGAGTGATGGAATTCATGTGGAAGTAGAAAAACAGGAGCTCGAGCCGTCGCGGGAAGAATAAGGTAAGCCTACACTTTGGCACTATAGGCTATGACTTAAGCAGCACGTTAAGAGCTGATTATGTTTTCATATTTCAGGAAATACGTCGAATTTGTGCGGTCTGTTGTTTTAGGTGTAGGCCTTGTGGTCTCATCATTATCTTCAGAGAGCTTCATGTGTCTTTGAGTATTTTTTCCGTATGTCGTAGCCTATTATTTGATTGGATATTATAGACATAGGCATGCGTATCCACCCCTAAATATATTAAAGGAACGGTTTGAAGTGTAGCTAGCCTGTTCAGCTGATGCGTGGTTTAGGTAGTTTGATGTTGTTGAGATTGACTTCCTGGCGACAACAAGAAACTGTCTTCATTACGTCAGTTGGCCGTCATCAAGGCCGTGCATTTCCGCCGAATTATCCTTCCTTACACACACCTCAAATGGCATTGTAAATGAACCACCGCCGCCGGCTCTACAATAGCCTACACTATCATTTCTATCCTTTCAACATCTTCCTCGGTTTTATATGGTGGCCAGTAAAACATTCTATGGCTTCCACTGGGTGAATTGGGGATATAAACCCAGAGGTTGAAAGCAACGATCTCCCTGCTTTGTTGAGACATGCATTGATATTGTTGGCGAACATGGTGATTTCGTGGGGTGTTTCAAAATAAGTGTACATTGTTTCATATTTAATTGTTAGTTAATTGTGACAGTGTGTTTTGGAGGCGGTATGTTCAGTTTCATCATATTAGCAATTTTTTTTTTTTTTTTTTTTTGATAAGCAAACGACGCATCGTGTAAAATAAGATGCACATAATCCTAATGTTGGACTCTGTTTTAATAAAATATTGTGCAACTGACAGTGTACCGAAAATAATTAAACCAATATGGCAAGGTAGGTAGGCCTACAATATTTTTTTGTAAAATAAGTGAAATGGATAAAAGACGTAGGCCTACCTTTCCTGTCGCAACATTTTTACCTAAAGTAATCTCTCATGAATCGGAATTATTCCTCAATGAAGTTAAAAAAGCTCTTCTGAAGCCTTTTTTACACATTAAGGTTTTTAAATGCATATGTTCACCTATAGTTCTGTTTAGCCACAGGTTTAGGTGTAGCTATTGTGTATTTTTACAGATTAATTTATTTGTGCTTGCTTCGTTTTTAGCTCTTTTCTGATTACACAGAACAGAACGATGAAGGATTCTCTATTTTTTTAATCTAGGGGATACATTAATAAAAAACTGCATCTGAACTGTAATGTAAGTGTTAAACTGTTTCAATATTATGTACTGTACTGTAAAGGTGTTTTACTAACCAGCAGTTTATAAGCTGCAATGATTTAATAAATGTTGGAAATTGACATAGTAGCAACTAATTATTAATACAAAACAAAGAAAGGGCAAATTGGTCAAAATTAATAAATCAGAAGACATTAACTAGTATTTTTTAATTTAAATGTTACCTATTTTAATTAAGTCTAATGTGTATAATATGTTGATTACATTGATTGTACTCAATTTATTGGCTTTTTCTGAAAATGCTACTTAATATTTTGGCATACATTGAAATGTATATTATTAAGTTGTCCTTACTCAAAATATCAGTTAGTTCACTAAACTTGCAAAAAGTAGTTGGAAAATGTTGTCTTAATTTTATTGAGTAGATCCAAGTAACAGTTTTAACTGAGCTACAATTGTAAGCCTTTTTTAAGATTTACGCAATTTAATAAGTACATTTCCACCAAATTGAATTGAGAGTAATCCTCATGTAATTTAATTAAATAATTGATTAAGGATTGTTCAATTCATTCAATTAAATCACGTAAGGATTATTCAATTCAATTTGATGGAATTTGTCATCTATCAAAATAACTCATGTCATCTTCTGTTAACTTCCACAGTGCATAGTCATAGAAATGCAGAAGATTGTAGGGTTTAATGAAAGGTGCTTATTGGAAACTGTTCATGTGTTCAGATTTGTTTCTTAATTTGTTTAACACAAACTAAAATGTGTGTTTAGATAAACCAACCTGGTACAATTAATTTGATTATTTGAGGCTGACTGAAAGTTATGTATGATGCTGAAAATTCAGCTTTGATCACAGGAATAAATTACCTTTTAAAATATATATTTAAATAAAAACGATTTTTGTATATTAATATTTCACAATATTACTGTTTTTAATGTAGGCCTATTTTGATTAAATAAATGCTGCCTGTTGTAAAATGAATGTGTCTGGTAGTGGTCAATTAATCCCCAATCCATTGAGGCAATTTAAAATGAACACATCAATGAACACTAGATGTCACTGTCCTCCAATCATGTCAAACCAGGTTGCGTTGCATTAATAACTTTATAACATTGCACTTTACAGATGGTCCCTGCTGACTGTCTCTCAGCCGCCTGCTCATAGAGACCCATTTATATTATAAAGTTTTGAGGGAAAATTGTGTTGTAGCTTGTTGTCTATGACGTTACTATGTTTGTAAATAGGTGCCATTTGTGTTTTAACAACGTTTAGCTCAGGATTGAATTGAATTGAATTTCATAGAATTTTTGCATATGGAAATCAATGTATACAGTCAACTGGTGAACAACCTTCTTCACAATATCTTTTTTGTGTTCAGCAGAAGAAAGAAACATACAGATTTGCAACAACATGAGGGTGAGGAAATGATGGCAGATTTTTGGGGGGTGAACTGTTCCTTTAACTTGTGAGCTCGGCTGTGGAAACTTCAAGAGCTGAAATGGCTGTCAGATAAAGGAGACATCTATGTGGACTGGACCAAGGTCAACTCAACATGTGGCCTAAAGTCAAGAGTGTGAATTTGCAAGTGTCCACCAGCAGGGAGCAGCCTTCCTTTCTCTGAGCCTGTAACCAGGTAGGGGACCGGGTAAGTTTGTAACATCTAAAAATATTTTGTAACATTTGAGTGATTTGGACAGCACATGTTATCATTAGTTTAGGCTAGTGTTAGTTTAGTTATTGCATAGGTTATTTCATAGTTAATTTATATTTTGAATATTGATAAACTGATATTCTTTTTTTCTGGTCATCATTAAGATTTTCACTCATTACCTGGCAGAACCTAAATTAAGTTAAATATTTGTAGGGTGAACTAAGGGTGATTGGGACAGTAGGCTATAAGCCTAGATCCCTTCAGTTGTACATTTTCCGTTGTGTTGTGGATTCATTTCGTTGTGTTGTGAACTTATGTTTGCTTCTTAAATTTCGTTGTTGTGAGAACTAGTGGGCCACCATATCCCATTTATCAGCAACGGATTAATTGATTTCTAGCCCTTGCATTAGCTTTACCATATCTATATATTTATGGAGATGAGAAATAAAAACCCATAGAACCCAGCCATGATCTGCTGTTCGGCCAAGCTTTGATGTTGTTACGGAAAGGCCGAAGCTGATTGGTTGGTTTTTGTCACATGACCTGCTGCGCTTGCAGCATTGCGAAATTCTTGCCATACGCCTACATTTGAAATATTGAATTTGGACGTGAAAAAAAACGCGACATGTTAACGGCCCCGTAATTATCCTGACACTGCTTTATCTGTAGAGAGGTAAAGGGAGGGGAGGGAGGCATTCACAGGGGAGGGACTGGTTGACACTTCAGGACTGCGCTGTCGTCGTGACCAGGTGCAGGTCCTTCATCAGATCTGGATACAGCCATAGACAGTATATAAACTGGACACAGCGACCCTATTGGATTCAACGGAGGAAAGTAAAGTCAATTAGAAGCAATAACTTCCTGATGGTCGAGCGTAATGCGCAGACTCAAACTGAGCTTGACGACGTAGATGTGACGTGAGCAACCCGTCTGTCTTCTAGTAGCTGTGCCAAGAGAAATCTGAATCATTCCCTTCCGAAACTTGCAGAGACGGAGAGCGTGAGTAGGAGCTGTCCATGAGCTAGAAGCAGGAGCAACTTTTGCTAAGTATTCTGATTAATTATTTTGTCATTTTGCCTCCATGTCCCCCTGATTGCCCGCGAGCTTCTCCTCCTGTCCGTACGGTAATCTCTCTACTGTGCGACAGAGAGTCGCATGGGTATGACGCAATCGTTAGCCTATTTTTACAAAAACTGCTTATACGGGGCCATAACGTAAGATACAAGGTAATGGAGCCTTTTATAAATTTTCGTGTTTCTTTAGAAATAAATAATGGACAAATGGAGTCTTTAAACGCCTCAGATGTAAAGTTATTCGCTGTCAAAGTGACGCCAAAATGAATGGGAGTCAATGGGATGCTAGCCAATGGAGGCGCCCGGGGAAGCTTCAACATAATATGAAACGCTGCCCCCCTGGATACAGCCTGGATCCGGCAGGCTGCAGTAAACCTCGGGATAAACACAGAGACTAATATTAGCGTAGACGCCATTCTTCTTATTATGATGTAACGAGTACATCAGGATTTATGGGAAGTGTTCCCATATTTTAAAATGTATACGATGTTTAATAAGGAGCCAATGCAGTGTTGACAGAACTGGGCTAATATGGTCATACTTCCTGGTTCTGGTAAGAACTCGAGCTGCTGCGTTTTGAGCTGTAATTTGTTTATTAAGCATGCAGGGCAACCACCCATAATAGCATTACAATAATCTAGCCTTGATGTCATGAACGCATGGACTAATTGTTCCGCATTTGTCAAATGAGAGCATATGACGTAATTTAGATATATTTTTAAGATGGAAAAATGTGAATAGAAGAAATATAGAGCTGAGTATCATCTGCAGTATTTCACTGTCTAACTCCAATAGAGTGTCTTTAAATGCCAGTCCCAATGCTTTTTTGTTATCTACATGTATAATAAAATCCCCAACAATTACGATTTTATCTGCAACCAGTACTAACTCTGATAGAAAGTCATCAAATTCTTTGATAAAGTCTGTAATCTGCCCTGGTGGCCTGTATACAGTAGCCAGCACAAATCTCAAACGTGATTTATCATATTGCTATATTAAGCACCAACACTTCAAAAAAATTATATTTGAAACTAGACTTCTTATTAATTCTAATTGGATAAATTACAGCAACACCTCCCCCTTTGCCTTTCAGACGAGGTTCATGTTTATAACAGTAATCTTGCGGGGCGGTCTCGCAATCGTAGAATCGCAATCGGCTGTAATCGTTTGGTTTTAGCCAGGTTTCTGTCAAACACAGCACATGTAGATTATAGTCATTAACAATAAGTGCTTTTGAAGTAAGGGATTTAATAATCAGCAACCCAAGCTCATTTGCTCATTTGTATTATATCCGTTTTCTATTTGTTGAGCATCAATTAAATTTTTACCCAGATGGGTTTGAAAGTTTTTTGTATGTCCTAATTCGGGTTTCTGGGCTCGTCTGATTTTTTTTATACATAGTATGGCATATTAATATGATGTGTACTGAGTTTGGTCATTTAAAGGAGCTGTATGTAAGAAATCTATTTCAATTAATCATAAAATTGCCCTGATGTGTCACTAGACATTAAGAAATCATGTTCATTTCAAATACTTATATCACTGACAACAGTAGTATGGCTAGGATATTGTCATTTAAAAAGTGGACTTGCAGCCCTCAACTGATGTTGATGTTGTCATTTTGTGTTTTGGCCTGAGCGCCTCCCTCCACCTATCTACCAATCACGAAGTCAGTAGTGTTTCGGGATCCGGGTTGCCAGCTTTGCTCTAACCTAACCTACCCTAACTCTAGTCGGATAAAAATGTCTAACGTTACTAAATCAAAAAGACCTCGTTATAATTCAGAAATTCGTTGTAACAAAGTCCGAAATAAAACCAGAATTTGTATAGGAGATGCTTTTGAAAGATGGAGACGGCTGAAAACGGAGAAGAATTTGAACACAGACGCCAACGTTGCTAATTTTCTCCTAGACAGGTAAGATTCATCTATGCTTGGCTAACTTGTACTGGATGTCAATGGACATTTCATATATGACAGTCGAACAAAGTTATGCGTGTTCAAGCAACGTAACGTTAGCTCACATGGACGTAGGCTATGCATTTGCAATGCATTATAGGAGCCCGTTTCTCTGTCATTATGCTGAGACGCTGATGAAAACATTAGCACGCCCATTATGGCAATTTGAAACGTAATTGAGACAAGCCTAACTTTACCTCAGAAAAAATTATTCGTCATTCGTTCTTCACGTATATCGTGGACTAAGTTACACATGCTGCAAGTTGACCTGTATGACCATTGCTAATGTAATTTATTAGTTACTCTAACAATATTTTCTGATGGGACTGAAAACAACCCTGTGATAGCCATTGGTGACATTGAATTTGTCCCGTGTTATAATTTCTGTGGCAAATGTTTATTCTGTTTTTAGCCTATAATATGACAAAAACTTTAGCACTTGTAAATCGAGGTTTTTTTTTCGTATTGAAAAATAAGGAAGTATTATTTTGTTGTTTAAGTCTATATGTTTTTTTTTTGTTGTTTTACTATTATCCTTTTTTTTTCCTCAGATTTTTTTTGAATTGTAATTGTATTTATATGTTCAAAATAAAGAAATCAAATCAAATTAAATATCAAATCAAAAACGCTTATCTCTTCAGCTATTATGGCCCCAGCACCTCAACAATTAGTACATTTTTTAAATAAGTAATTACTCATCAAAATATCTCTCATAAAGCATAAACACAATTAACAGAAAAAAAAAACTTACTGTGTACGTCTCGTCATCACTTGCCATTGGAAGCTCATTGAAGCAGCCTACGTTTCTGCCATAGACTGTAAAAAATATGGACAAGGCGTCTGTGACGTCACCAATAGACTTTCTGAAGAACGGGTTTGAAGCCGTTTATGGGGGGTATGGGCGGCGCCATCTTGGAAAATCTTGGGAAATCCTAACCCCGCCCACCTTCTAACGCAGCGCGCGTCACCCCGCCCACCTTCACTCAGCTCGCATGCTACTCCGGTCATCTTTGTGTATATTTCAGGCAACGAAATATGTTATAAAACACCATACTAACTCTTTTCGTTTTCATTTAAAGAAATCTTAAACATTATAGCCACACAAATGTGGTTCAGGCAACGCATATTGATTACATTCAATTGCACATAACGTTTGCCTATTTATGAAAAAAAAAAAAAATATATATATATATAAAACACAAACCTGCCTCTTTTTATTTTAAATATAATATAAAAATATTAAACATTTTATGGTCCAGGCAATATGTGCATTTGTACTAAACAACAGATTTTGCAGTAAACAACATTACAGATCATCTTCGTTGTATTAAAATTTAAAATGACAAAAACTCAACCCAGTCTCTTTTTGTTAAATTTCAGTTTTATCAATGTTAGCCATTATAAAAGTATAAGTAAAAGGTATAAGAAGCTATACAAATAAAGCAAACAATTCAGTCAAACATACAAAGTCAGCGCGAGTCTAACCATACATCGGTAAAGTTAAATAGCTTATAAAGTTATGAAACTTCCCCTCAGCCAAAACGATTGCCCAGGGAAAAAATATAGATTCACGAGACCAAAAATCGCCCATTAGATATACACAAGATGAATTATATCTCATGTTTAACCACTACAGAGACGCCAGAGTCCGCGGCATTGGCGGCAAACCTCAGAACGTCAAGCCGATGAAAGACTCTTCCAGGCGGGGTACATCGCGCCGAGCGCCCGGTCATCGCTGGATCAACTGGATAAAATTTTCATAAATCTTTAAATAAACCACAGATTTGAGCTTTAAACAACTACATTCTCGCCTGAAAAACTCTTAAAACTACATTTCATGATACAGAAACAGTAGTATTATGTCAACTGTATTAAAAAATGGCGCTTCTTATGTTGTCATTCTCCGTGGCGCTGCCTTGTCAGCTGTCAATAAAGCTGTCAATCAAAGTTAACCACGCCCTTATTGTCATATATTTTATAACTAAATACGATCTAAACTAACGAGTTAGAAAAAAATTCACCCCCCTCACAGTTGTCAGGCACTCGGAACCTATCGAAAAATACAATAAAAGTCCATGGGACCAACTTGTAAAAACATGAATTTATGCTGTGAAAACGGACATTTTAACATGGGGGCTATGGACATTTGCTCCCTTTTGGGACCTGCCCCTAGCGGATTTTCGATGTATTGCAGTTTTTCGCACTTCCGGGTAGGCTTCATTTTTCAGATCAGAATGTTGCCGCTTGGTTTCTGCTGAATCCTGCAGCTTATCTGGCAACCTCGAGTCAGGGGGGAGGGGGAGGGGATACACGGCTCTACAGTATTTTTAAAGTGATTGCAGTACCAGTTTTGGCCACAATCCTACATACGGTACCTTTAATATCACTGTCTTAGTAGGCTACAGTAAGCCACTTTAAGCGTTTTCTTATAACGGTTTTCTATGGGAGAAAAATGGTCAACGTGTATGCAACCTAGGTCACTGAAGAGATTCTGTTGATGTAAGGAGAGAGAAAAAAAGACTAAAGGCCCGTTACGTACGTACACACCGGGACGAAAATCGGCGCGCGTTATTCACCAGCGTTTTTCAACGTGTTTTTTGTGTTCACACCCAAGCGATTTTCGCTGATGATGAGCCGAGTGACCATGCAAATTCATTCCCTGACATTAGATGGCGCTTAATACCACTCCGTAACAGTTCTCTTTTATCAAGATTTTTGTAGTCGCTGTCCCGTTTGTCATATAGCCTAGTTATTTATGTTCGAACACCAACGAGACCAGCAGCTCTACATTCATCTTGCCTTGCATCTTCCTCGTCTTATTTCTTCCCAGAAGTGTTTAGACGGTTTAGACGCTACTCGGCATATCTTCTTCGCCGTTACGTGTGTGCTCGGCAAGACCGTTTTGTGTTTGAGCGCCCCCAAGTTGTGTTTTACTGTAACTTCAGAAGCTCCAGACACGTGAGCAAAAGCGCCAATCTCATTGGTCGGATAGTTTTTGACGCGGCGCGTCAATCCAAAAAAACCAACCCGAGGCGTTTTTAAAAAAACGACGCTTTTACGCGTGGCGTTTTTCGCGTAGGTGTGCACACTCACGGGGTGTGTCTGTTGCGAGTGTGTTTAATCGAAGTTTTTTTCAACACACGGACAGTATAATCATCAGCGATGCACGCGATTACATTTAGAAATAGACAAGCTTTGTTTCCAAATGCACCAAGCAAAGATATCCTTGCAGTTTTATAAACTTTTAGAAACCCAGCCAATATAATCATAATGAACACATCCAAAATAAAATCTTTAACATATAACAACTGCAAAGCGTCTAATTTGTAAACAAAATGATTCACGCACTAAATCCAGCATAATCTCCTGCACAATTTGCATATTTTTAAACTCTCAAGACAGACGTCACATCCCGAACCTCACAGCAATTGGCTGCCGACTGCGTTTTTCGCTTGATATTTGCATAAAGTCGAGAATTGCCCAACCTTTTGACGCTCTCGGTCGCTCTCAACGCTTCAGTACCGGTCCGCTGTCAATCCCAAAATGCAATACGCGAGCGTGAAGCTCAATTTCCATAGGAATGAATTGAAAACGCTCGCTCCGCGCCGCTCGCACCGTGCCAGTGGACACGCACCGTCACATTGGCGCCCTTTGTCACGAGGCGTTAAACGTCGGCTAATATCGCGCGCGAAATTCGTCCCGGTGTGAACAGGCCTTAATAGGCCGCTGTCAGTAGCCTAAAAGAGGCCTAGAAATAGCCCAGTCAGCAAATTACCTTTGGCACAGATGTGGGCCAGATAAACAGCTGAGCTGTGGCCCAGATTAGTTTGTGTTTGCCGGCCCAGATATGGCCCACATCTCCTTTGCCAGAACTGAACCAAAGGACTGCCATAACTCCACCAAGCATGAGCCAAATACTACAAATTCATGTGGCCCATATGTGGGCCTGGTATGCAACTTTAGTACGGTTGAGTTCTGTTAAAATCTAACGGCCCTTATGTGGCCCACATGCAGCTGACAGTATTTAAAGTCTTAACTCACAGGTAAATTAAACACTCAACAACAAATGGACTCAAAACTATTTATTTTGACAAGCATTTAAATAATTACAGCTAAAGTGTTGTACTTAATTACAGCAGTATTCAGTTGAAAACATTTCATAAAAATAAATATAATTACAGCAAGAGTTGAATAATAACAGTAGTATTCAGTTGAAAACATTTATCAAAATAAATATAATTACAGCAACAGAGTTGAATTTAATAATTACAGTAGTATTCAGTTGAAAACATTTAAGAATACATAGAATTACAGCTACTCAGTTGTACTTATTTTAAGTAGAATTCAGTTGAAAACATTCAAGAATACAAATTAATAATATAAATAGCATTCAAAGCTAATTTTTTACAACAAAGTTCGAAACACTCGATCAAAGCTTGTATTAATGTTATGTTTAATTAGTCCAATGAGAGTAATACAAATAAATCACAGTTGGTAAAGAGAACTTTAAAGAGAAATTGAGAAAGTTAAAGCAAACTTGAAAGGTAAAGAGTTGAGAAGTGTGTTGATGTGCAGAGAAGTCCCCAATGAGGGTCGGCAATGTGTTGATCTTTTCTAGTATGGGGATTCTGCCTGACTGCACCTGCAATAAAGAAGAATTTAAATAATGTAAGTAGCAATACAACCTGGAAGCTAGAGCTGCAGGATAATACAAAAAATCATTAATGTAAATATCCTTTAATATTTTAATTGCAATTATTAACAAATTAAACACCTCTGAATTACCAGTGTATGAAAGTTTTTTTCCAGTAAATTTTCAAAAGGAATTGCAAATTGTATTTTTCAATATGTGGGCCAGAATTATACCGTAATTCCTTTATGACAAATTATTTCGATTTTTAGAATACTTTTGCACCAACAACCGGATAAAATTTACAGCACTGCATGTATTCTGCTTCTTTTTTAAAAAAAAGACATGCACACTCTAATGTAAAAACACACCAACACAGATAGCATTAATGTCATGTTTTAGTCCAAAGACAGAGTCTACAAAAATAAGTGTTTTTACTAACACAAAATAATCTGCAATGATGCGAGACAATTTGGAAGCAGAAACACACAAACAATAATGGGCCAAGTACTGAATGCAAGGAGGAACATAAAGGGTTAGTTCACCCAAAAATGAAAATTCTATCTGTAATTACCCTCAAGTTTTTCCAACTCCTGGGTTGTACGTCAGAGCGTAGACTCACTATTGGCCGACGCTGGTCATGTGTGGGATGCTGGCCAGTCGTGAGCCTACGTTCTGACGTACAACACAGAAGCGCTGTGCTGTTACACTACGTTGAATAAAGTCTTTATTTTAGCTTGTTTTGCGCACAAAAAGTATTTTCGACACTTGATAAACTTAAGGTTCAGCCACTGTATTCTTGGACTATTTTAACAATGTCTTTACTAACTTTCTGGGCTGGCAAGTTTCAATAACAGAGAAGCCTATGGAGGAGTGAGACAGCTCTCAGATTTCATCATAAATATCTTAATTTGTGTTCCGAAGATGAACGAAGGTCTTACGGGGGTGGAACAACATGGGTGAGTAATTACTGACAGAATTGTCATTTTTGGGTAAACTAACCTTTTAAATACACAGTGATAATGAACTAAATACAGATAGTTGTAGGCATGCGCTGGTATGAGACTTTGACAGAATGATAATCTTATATTGTGATTACAGCTTTAAAATGTATGATTGAAACAATATGATTCGCAATATATAAAAAATAACTTTCTTTAAAAACAAAACATAAAACTTCTAAATAAAAAAATGCAGTCACTTAAGTGAGCCACGGATGTGATCAGGTAATGACAAAAAAAGTTGTTTGGTTCGATACTGAGATAACAGAAATAAAAATACAATGTTCTGTAAAGCGGTTTTGAAAAGTTGTGAATTGTGCAAAGTGCAATACAAATAAAAGTGACTTCTAAAAAAGGTCTCACCAATGACAACTTCCTTTACGACCAGGCGTTGGACACCAATCTTCCCATTGACTTCTCTCCAATTCATAACGTGCCACAGCAGTTGTAAAAGTGCCTTTCAGCACTCTCCACACGGTGTTATCCAGGTCAAAGCCACCAACCAAACCCACATAGGTAATCTGATACGAAAAAAAAAAAACATTGTGTAAGTGGTTGAAATATGCATTTAAATAGACCACCCCCACCCTAAAATGAAAGTGCTTTTATATTCAAAAATGAACTATAAACTATTATTTACTCCATCTGAAACCATATTTTCTAGGTTTTTAATATGGAAATTATTGTCATTGCCCCACCCATACCACACATTAGGGCTGGGTGGTATGACAGTATACCATAGCATGGTATATAAACTATATCGTGAGAAATTAGAGTAATTATAAAAATGTCCTGCCTCTTCCACGCTTTATAATGGCAGTGAATGGCTGCTCAATTAATTGATAGTTAACAGAAATACAGCAATTCATTGTTTGTTCATGTTAGTTCACAGTGCATACTAAAGTTAACAAGTACAATTTTTTTATATTGAATGTGTTAGTAAATGTTGAAATTAACATTAACACATATTAATATATGCAGTAGAAGTGCAGTTCATTATTAGTTCATGTTAATGTTCAGGTATTGTATCGAAAGTCATAATTTTGGTATTGTGACTTGACACTAATAGCCTAACGTTAACATTACAACTTTAATTTTAAAGAGGGAAAGGTCATGAGAAAAAGTCTTGGTTGAATATTTCAGAGTTAAATAAAGATACATACAATAATGCACACGTATTAATGTGTTTATTCTTGTCATTTTTATATTATTATGATTAGTTGAATGATTGTGAACACAAATTAGGATTTAGGTTTTCTGACAAACAGTAACACCGACACCGACATTGGGACCGTGTCGCCTTAATTCACAAATAGGCTACAACACAATGACAAACTATACTATTTTATTGTGTACGACAGTGAGCTGTTGATTTATAAACAAAAACATCTTAATTTAAAACGGCAAACCAGCGAACTGCTATAGCCTAAGTTAACGGTTAAGTTACATTAAACTTTATTGTAAGTTATAGCAGTAAACTGAAGAAAATATTAGCTAGTTCAACCCCTTCCTCGATGGAACGAATAACTAAACGCATAATAACATGCAATATTGACACATAATGCTGTATATTTCATTTATATGACTTTAAAATGCCAAAACATCACTTACCTGAATGTACACAGTCGTGAGGAAAGCAGAGTAAAAGGCGTCAGCTGGCCAGCGTCGCAGTCAAACTCGCGCCGTAGTCTCACTCCACCAATAGGAGGGAAGATGCAGAGCAACCTGAGGTGTGTAACGGCGGATGTTTGCCGCACTTGATTTCATTATTCCTGTGTTTTTCCACGTATAAGCCAAATGTTTACCACAAGTCGGTGTTTCTCACTGTGTGCCATAGCTCAACCACATATGGTCCTCATGTGTTCGTTGTTATCTGGGCCATATACCTCAAAATCAGTTGTGAACCAAGAGAGCATTTCCCGCAGATTTTAAAGTTATGGCAAAACAAATATGGCTACGATTTGGCCCATATCTGTTCAGCCATGCCACATCTAGGCCATATGTGCCTGATAATACCCACATGTGGCCCACATGTAATTGCTATCTGGGAGGGTTTCGTTCCACCAAGTGGGGCACTAATTTTTCTTTTGCTCAATATGTTCAACGTTAATAAAAGGTATCCAAGAAAAAAGTTCTCCCCGCATTTTCCTGCAGTTAATGAGAAAAGTGTAGGCTATTTATTGGCGCACTATATTGACTGCGTATTGAGACGTCTAAAACGGAGCTCGATTTTCAACTAATCAGGATCGAAAATGTAAGTAGGTCACAGCCGAAATCAAGCCAATATCACTACGCACATCATGTAAACAGAGGAGGACGTGAGCAGCGCATCTTCATCTGATAGCGGCGATCAAGCTCGATTAACACCCGTAAAGTGTATTCTTCATGTCGGAAAAGATGGTGGGAAAGGTCCGCAGCCCTTTACTGAAGTCCGATGGGAAAAAATCAAGCAATGTGCGTAGGAATGGCTCAAAACGTCGGACACTACGGAGCTAACGTTAGCTATTGCTAATAAACATGTTGCCCTCCTGGACAAACTGGTCTCTGATGTCCCAACAACTACGGGTTTCACCCGGCCTGATGTCGGCGTTTTATAGACAAAAAAAAAACAAAAAACGCTTGACAGACTTGTGTGTATGTGCGTGATGGGTAGGTTAAGGGGTCGGGTTAGTGGGTGTGTGTGTGTGTGTGTGAGAGAGAGAGAGAGAGAGAGAGAGAGAGAGAGAGATGGGTAGGTTTAGGGGTCAGGTTAGTGTGTGTGTGTGTGAGAGAGAGAGAGATGGGTAGGTTTAGGGGTTGGGTTAGTGTGTGTGTGTGAGAGAGAGATGGGTAGGTAAATAAATAAATCAAAATTAAATCTTGTTTACAATAATCATTCCTGTGAATATGTACATGTAGTGCAGTTACTGCTCGTGTATGCAAATTAACAAATCACCATTAAATGTGTTATTTTTAAAAGTGTTTTTCTTTGTATACTTTTGAGTTTAACTTGGAGTGAGATTTGGGGGGGGGGGGGTTCAAAAAAAAAGTTTCAAAAGAAAAACTTGCATCACAATAAGTGTATTGTGATTGTCAAAACATTTTAGTAACTAAACTGAATTTTGACATGTTACAATGTTTATATGGTACAATTTCTGGTAAGCTAAGTTTTTTTTTTTTTTATTTTTTTTTTTTTACAAATTTCTTAAAGAAATTTCACGATTTCAATTCAATTCTTGTGATTTGATTTAATGTTGACTCATTTGGATAAATATTAGGTACACAAGATAGGCGTTCATTTTTCTCAAGAAAAATAGGCTACACACAGACAGCCCTATCAGCTGGTAGTATTATTTAAGGTTAAAAATAACTCAAATTAAATATGTGTTTTTTATTATAATAACAACTTTATTTAATGATACAAGTACAAATATAATAAATATGTAATATAGTACACATATTTAGCAAAATACTCTCTATAGCTCTTTTTCTAGCCAACTAACGTGCCTATATTATGGTCAATAAATGGCTTTCCTGAGAATGGATGTGTGGTGTGAGAGCGTGTGAAAAGTGTCAATTGCGTGAGTCTCACGGTGAATGCGTGAGAGTTGGGAGTTCTGTTATTATATTTTGGCTTAATTCTATTTGTTATTTAGCCTGGTTAAAACCAGACCCTTCTCAGTTGAAACTGAGTGTAGGGTCTGAAGAAGCTATGTAGACAAATCATTTCCAAAGGGGCGTCACCAACCGACGTAGCTCAGCTTGATTGACAGGTGATCTGACCAATCATACTTCGCCATCCGCCATTTTGTCCGACAAAGCATTTAGGAGAGTAAATTAATTAACATAGGAGGATTTGATTTTGAACTTGAAAAACGGAGTGTACTGACGCCTTTCCGTGGTTAAAACAACATTCCTTCTTATGTTTGTTCATGTTTATTTGAGGCTATAAATTAACTAGAAGGAAGAGATGATCGGTTCACAAGAACAGCTTTAACTGATGCTCTACAGCGATCTGTCACGGCACATTAAAGAGCAACAAAACGGTATTTGTTTAAATTTCTTTTAAAAAATTACCACATTTGAAAGCTGAGACTTTGTTTAATATGTTTAATATCAAACGTAACCGAAAAGTAGCCTGCTCTGTCCTGTCTGCCAGCGTGTTGTCAGTCTCCTCTCTGCTCCGCAATGTATTTTTCACTGCGTGAGAACTCCTTCAGCGTCGCTGCGCTGTCGTCATCATGTAAATCCCTCCCCAAACGTTTCTGATTGGTGCTGCGATTTCGGCGGCACAGAAATGAGTTTGAATGGGCTCTTCTCCAGACTATCCTGGAGAGAGAATTAAAATTCGCCGGAAGTAGTCTGGGTTTTCCCAGGCTATTTGTTATTCAGATTTTACCTCAAATATTACCTTTGAATTGGAACAACATAATGAGAAGTAATTGGGATGTTAATGTTACAGTAGAAGTTTTCTTGATAATCTTATCATGTTTACTGTCCCTAGATAGCAACTTCAGGTATATCACACATTTCAAACTGTTTTAAAATTTCAAAATTTTATTTTGTACTTCAAGTGGTAATTCGGCATTTTTGGGTTTATATGATAACAGTTTTGAAAGTGCAAAATTCCCTATGTTTTCCATTTTTTTCAAAATGGGCACCTTTAGCATAATTTTTCTCAAAAACTGCAAGATTGTGTGTGGAGAACTTTTTCCTAAGGAATCTATATATATTTCTGATATTAAATATGTGGAACGAAACCCTATTTCTAGGCCTCTTTTAGGCTACTGACAGCAGCCTATCTCTCTCTCCTCACACACACTAACCTGACCCCTAAACCTATCCATCTCTCTCTCTCTCTTTCTCTCTCTCTCACACACACACACACACACACACACTAACCAGACCCCTAAACCTACCCATCTCTCTCTCTCTCACACACACACACACACACACACACACACACACTAACGTTAACCCGACCCCTTAACCTACCCATCACGCACATACACACAAGTCTGTCAAGCGTTTTTTTTTTTGTCTATAAAACGCCGACATCAGGCCGGGTGAAACCCGTAGTTGTTGGGACATCAGAGACCAGTTTGTCCAGGAGGGCAACATGTTTATTAGCAATAGCTAACGTTAGCTCCGTAGTGTCCGACGTTTTGAGCCATTCCTACGCACATTGCTTGATTTTTTCCCATCGGACTTCAGTAAAGGGCTGCGGACCTTTCCCACCATCTTTTCCGACATGCAGAATACACTTTACGGGTGTTAATCGAGCTTGATCGCCGCTATCAGATGAAGATGCGCTGCTCACGTCCTCCTCTGTTTACATGATGTGCGTAGTGATATTGGCTTGATTTCGGCAGTGACCTACTTACATTTTCGATGCTGATTGGTTGAAAATCGAGCTCAACCGTTTTATATGTCTCAATACGCAGTCAATATAGTGCGCCAATAAATTACAATTTCTCATTAACTGCAGGATAATGCGTGGAGAACTTTTTTCTTGGATACCTTTTATTAACGTTGAACATATTGAGCAAAAGAAAAATTAGTGCCCCACTTGGTGGAACGAAACTGAACGATACAGCTCACGTACAGCGGCCTATAACACTTGTGAATATATAAAACAGTTATTTTATTTATATCTGTGGGGGAAGAAAAAAAAAAGAAAGTTTAAGATTCTAAGAGAAAATAAGAAAATGCATAAACTAAAATCATAAAACTAATTTAGAAAAGTTATCCAATTTAGCAAGACGAAGATTGGTTCGTTAGCCCCGCCTTAATAGGTGGACTCAGGGCAAGCAAGGGTGATGCAACACTTTTTGCGAGATAGTGGGTGCTTCTCAATATCCATCCTCTGCTGCGTTCCAGTCCACTTTTAGACACGCACTTGCGAACTTCCCTAAGCACTTCCCCTCGGGGGAATCCCTGCCGCCATTTTGAAGTGCGTTCCACTTCGTGAAGTGGACGAGGGAAGTTTATATGGACAGACCCTCGTTCCCTCGATTTTGACCGAGGGAGCGAGTCTGCTTCAAATGTACACTTCAGGCACCTATATGTCCCACAATGCAACACGATTGTGACGTCACCGCATATCTCGTCTAATCACCACCACACAGACAACTCTATGATATATTAATTATACTTTTTTTTAAATTTAAAACAACCCAAACACACCTATAAACATTTGGATGCTGCATTAAACAAATTCTTAAAGGGAAAAAAATGTAAATAATAAATCAACTCCACAGCTGATTCCAAGTGATCAAGTGCTTAGGACGTTCCAGTTCAGCCCATTGCAGTTTCCGCCAGTAGTGGGCACTCGCAATGACGTACATCCGAGTGAACGAGACGAAGGGAAGTTAGCAAGTGAAGGGCATGACAATTTTGTGCTGCGTTCCAGTCCACTTTTAGACACGCACTTGCGAACTTCCCTAAGCACTTCCCCTTAGGGGAATCCCTGCCGCCATTTTGAAGTGCGTTCCACTTCGTGAAGTGGACGAGGGAAGTTTATATGGACAGACCCTCGTTCCCTCGATTTTGACCGAGGGAGCGAGTCTGCTTCGAATGTACACTTCAGGCACCTATATGTCCCACAATGCAGTACGATTGTGACGTCACCACATATCTCGTCTAATCACCACCACACAGACAACTCTGTGATATATTAATTATATATTTGTTTTATTTAAAACAACCCAAACACACCTATAAACATTTGGATGCTGCATTAAACAAATTATTAAAGGGAAAAAATGTAAATAATAAATCAACTCCACAGCTGATTCTAAGTGATCAAGGGCTTAGGACGTTCCAGTTCAGACCATTGCAGTTTCCGCCAGTAGTGGGCACTCGCGATGACGTACATCCGAGTGAACGAGACGAAGGGAAGTTAGCGAGTGAAGGGCATGACAATTTTGGACTGGAACGCAGCACTGGACTGGAACGCAGCCTTGGTCTCCTCGCTCCTCCGTCCTCCATCCTATGACCCGGAAACCGATCGAGCTCAGCCATCTTGAAGGACATCTCAATTCTCTAATTGCATCGCGAGGATGCGAGGATCGAGGAGTTAGGAGGCTTCCTGAGGAGTCATGAGCGAGGATACACAGGTGTATCCTATGCGGAAGAGTTTTATCGACTAAAACGTGACGCACGTCTAAATTCTCCTCCCCCTTTACATCGGTCACAATCATTTTAATTTATACTTTACCTTTGCAGTTTATATAAACCACACATCTCACATATTTCAACAGGGTATCTTGCTTTATTATTATTTATTATGAATTTCTTAAATAAACAAACTTCAACAACATAAGGGCAGATCCTTTGAGCGCTGCTGATGACGCGATGAAGTGACGCTCGAGTGATCAAGGATTCCAATGTATAAAAAAAGTTACATTTGATTCCTCCGTCCTCGCGTCTTTTCCTTGCAGCCTTCCCTCGCATCCTACAGGGGGCGGAGCTGAGACGCGAGGAAAGGAAGCGAGGAAAGGAAACGAGGATGCACAAATAAGAAATGAGAAACACCCAGTGAAGCGGCTAGTTCAAGTTAGAGAAGCTGCTGGTGCGATCCTAAAGAAAGAAACAAGAGAATTAGAACGAACAAACCAAGAGTTAAATCAGATAAACAATAGAGAGACTTTTAGATTAAAGTGCGGATTGAGTTTCATCGGTCAAACGTTACGAGTGAACGTGTTATTGACTGCTACGAAGAGAATACATATCCAAAGTTGGGAGTTTTGCCCTTCATAGCCGAGAATTGAGTTCTCTTGGTGAGTGTTGTAATTAAATAATTTTTTTGTGGGTAAAATGCTTGATAAATGGTATTGAATTACTAAATTCTGATGTTATATGCAGTTGTATGTAAAAGAGTTGACCCTTTTGTTTGTAATGGGAAGAGTATTGCATGTATGTGTTGAATAATTAATGTTTCAGAGTTAAAAGTCACCTCGAGTGGTTAATAGAGGTTATTTTAACGAATTTCGTCGTGTATTTGAGCTATGAGTTAATGCGCGGTCATGACGCACATGTAATACGGGCAGATGAGGCCTAAGTGCGTCATCGGAAAAATAGCTCTTTGCACATACAAATTATATGTGCTAAACAATGGCGCCACCAGGGGGTGGCCAGGGGTGGCCGTGGCCACCCTTGGCCGACTCCTGGCCACCCCACTGGCCACCCCGCTGGCCAGTATAAATTTTAGTAGCATCAGTTATGCATTTCATCCCTAATGCACAGCCAGGCAGGCCGCTCTAGACCTTCGATCACACACAGTAGCCAGTACTCCCCCGGGACCCCCGCCCATAGACTGTAAAAAAATAGCCCCCGCCCCTCCGTCAATGCCGCTGTTGCGCGCTCAGACAGCAACAGCTCAGCGCGTGCCCGTCCGTCAACAATTTCAAAAGAAGTTAAGAAGACGAAGAAGACTACCGCGTCAGTTTGGGTGACAAAGTCATCTGAAGTCATTCCATAGCTTAATGTGAGGGACTGAAGTCTATTTACATCATTTAAGTTTATGGAAACTCGTTTTCCCTCCTCTGTGGCGGTCAATCATTCTCCATTCAGTATTCAAACAGCGCGCGCGCCTCTGCCGGTTGGATGCACGGTAAAACTCTCTCCATTATGATATATTCACATTATAATGCATTATCTGTAGATAAAAGGTTGTGGATTTGCATAAAATGACTTTATTTTGTTGGGGTTTGTTGCTGTTTTTAAACGACTTACTACCGTGTGCTTGTTAGATCACACACATCACAAGGACTATGAATCGGCATCAAACGCACAATAACTGGAATTTAAAACTGTGAAACAAATGATCAATAAACTGTTGGATAGATAGACACTAGGATTTGTGTGCTCGACATTTCTTTGCTTTGTGCCGTGAACTTTTAAATGCTCACTTGTTCAGCGCAGCGCTGCACACTGTGACTCCATGTTGCTTTGAGCACTAGTGATGCGCGGGTCGGCTTTTTTTCCAACCCGCGGGTCCCGCTTTTATGAAATTATTTGGCCCGCTCCAGCCCGCCCCGCACCACTGTATCTAGCCTATTTTTACAACCCGCCCCGCCCCGCACCCGCGACCATTAAATAGACATATTAGGCATTGTAATGTAAATGAAAACAGCCTTTATTTCAGCCTGAAAGTGCTTGGAAACATTGCCAACTGGCAATAACAGACGTTTCTGAATATGAACCATAAATCAGGTCATATTAATAAGATAATGATTTAAACATTTTCAATATTTACAAAGCAGCGTTTGTATTCATCTAATTCATCATTCACCTTTTTTTCTTTAATTATGTAAAATCCCGACCTCAATTTCTCCCGCACCTCATCTTCCATCTTCACTTTTATTTCTCCGTCTTTGTTGTTGTGGCTGGCGGCGGGAGCTGCTTTGCGCGAGCTGTGTCACGTGACGCCAAAGGTTTGGGGAAATCACGCAAGTTGCATTGCTACGGCCTTATCAAAGAACCTACTAAAATATGATTAGATTGATATTCCCAAATATTTAATATAGGCTGGACATTGCATGCAACATATATGGATTTTTATTTTATTTTGTTTTTAATGACCCGCCCCAACCCGCCCCGCAAATAAAGTGACAATTTCTTTACCCGCCCCAACCCGACCCGCGGGCTACCCGCGGGGCCCGCGGGTTATGAGACGACCCGCGCATCACTATTGAGCACATCATTCTGCACCCGCGATGCGCATACACGCTTTGTGCGCTCTGTTTTGAAGCATTTCATATTATCATGGTTTTGCGCACTGAAAGATTATTAAAAGCCTATATTTTATATACCTAGCCTGCTCAATACATTTAAAATAAGCATCATTTAATTGTATATTATTTCTTTGTAGTGTAGGCTATATAAATATATACACTTCTGAATTCTTGACATTAATATATAAATATAATATATTTGTATCTGCTTTTCCCCAGTAACTGTTTTGTTTGCAATAAATGTACACCTTATGCCAAATATAATTGCAAAATAAAACAGAATTGTTGTGTAACTCAAAATGTTAACTGTACTGTTATTAGTCTAAGCATATTATATCATTAGTAACATTAAATATAACACAATAAACCATCATATAGTATATCAGTAGGAGTTTCCTTAAGTCTTTCTGATAGTTTTCTACAGGCCGGTTTACTACAACAGTAGAAAAAAATTCTGAAATTATGGTTTATAGTTTTGGTGTGCCACCCCAAGATTTTAAGTGGCCCCATCTGGCCACCCCTATGAAAAATTTCTGGAGGCGCCACTGGTGCTAAAGTAAGACGGAATTTCAGTAAAAGGAAAAAATGTTGAAGGTTGTTTATATGCAGACTAACTGCTCTAATGATGTATATTTTTGAAAGGAATGTCTAATTGTATTTTTGGCCTTGTCTTTGCAAGGTTGGGTCTTTTCTTTCCTTTTTTTCCCTTTTTTTTTTTTTTTTTTTTTCTTCTTTTCTACTTTTTGTCATTTCTGAGTCGGATGCTGCACATTTCCTGGACACCGGACGATTTTGAAGAAGAATTGTATGTGAATTGTCCCTGCTTGCTTCACATCTGGGGAAAAAAACAGTTGCGAGCGGGAACTGGCGAGCCATTTGCCCATATAAGGAAGGACCGAGCTTGTGAATCAAGGAACGAACGGAGCCTGGCGCGGATTAATGCACAGGCTTGCCTAGGCTGCAGCCTAGGGGCCCCACGTGAACAGGGGCCTCGGATTGGCCAGACAATTTTTTTATTTTATTTTTTATTTACTTAAGCGCAAAGGCACGGCGCCAGGATTCCAGTTTTGAATGGGCCAGACCAATTGTGGGTGGGCCTTAAATTAAAAACCTTATCGAATCACTGTTTAACCTAATAAAAATTACTGACTAATAGGCCTATACTGTTATATTATCTGTGCATATACATAATATAGATTTTAATAGCTTGATGCCCTTTAAATATTTTGTTGCATTGTAAAAAGTTTCGGTGCATAGGACGGACCTATCCGCGATCGCTCTCCATGGTTCTGACCAAAGAAGAGCGCTTTGGAATCTCCATTACGCATCATACCTGGGCTGCGTTTCCCGATAATGTTGTCTCTTAGCGCGCTACGAAGACTCATAAGGTATAACTTAACTAAAGGTATACTGGTCTACCACTAAAGGTATACCATTACTAGGCGTCTTCAGGGCTATCATCCACTCGCGAGGCAGAGGCGCTGGCGCCCTCCTAGCAACGGCCGCGCTATCATCCTGGGGTGGCAGAGACGAAGATGTGCCAGGTGATGTGGATCTCAGCTCTCTTCATCTCCTGGTTGCAGCGATGACTCCGAGACTGTGTGCGCGTTTAAGGTAGCCTACCTAAACAACGACTGTTGCAACAGGGCCGAGGGCTGGGTTAGAAAATATTTGACGTCATTATGTTTTATTAATTTAATCAATGTTGATTATGAAAGTGAGCATGCAGCATGAGAAAGATATTATCATGAGATGCGCAATGTCTGGAGACATGGAGTGGGTAAAACATGATTTTGACCACTTTATTGAGTCTTGTAGAAAGTCTCTTTTTAAAAGATTTTCGTTTTGTATAAATTGTATCTTAATTTTGATCAATGTTTTATCAACCAATTGCCTGTATTTAATAGATAAGAAGAAAATATATAGCAGACAATGTAATAAGGCGCCGGCAGGATCACTTGCATTGCACGTGAACTGGAGGGCGCCGAAACTCAGCTTGTGCCTCACAGATTTGAGAAATATACGCTATCTATTATAGAAAGCTTGAAATGTCTACTTGTAAACGAAAATATTCAAAACCAAAAGAAATAGGCTACTCTCTGAATATGTCATCTGAAATGTGCATTTCTCTCTGGCGTTCATGGCGAGTCAGCATCGTCATCTTTGCAGCGACACAGAAAACACCAGTATATTAATAAATAATTAAATGTCTCCTTGCTTTTTAGACACATTCATAATCATTACTTTTATCGGTTCTTTGTGGCAAGCTTTATGCGTGCTTTCGTGCGCTTGAATGCGGCTATATGTAAACGCTCTTAGGGTATATAGCCTAAGTAATTAAATTAATATAAAGGGGCGATTTGTCCACGAATGGCTTAAATGAACAACTACTAGTCGACTTGAAAAAAAAATTTAGTCGGAAGCAGCCCTTATTCCACATATTTTCGAGCCAGGCAGCAGGCCATTCTTCTGTGTTGAGCGAGCGACCCTGCGGAATGAACGAGTGGAGCGGAATATTCAGAAATGCGCTCTCCGCTCGAGCTCTGATCGGAACAAACCCGAACCTCACTGTCTGCTGAACTTGCACAGAAACATCAAAATGGACATAACCAGCTTTTTAAAATTGTTCTTAAAACTAAACATTTAGACTTTTAGCACAAATTATGAGCTTATTGACGATTTTTTATAATTCTTGACAAATTAGAATATATTAAAAGTTTTTTTTTTTTTTTTGTGAAGAAAAACAAACCCATAACCGCGCCGCGAACAAAAAAGACCCTAATTGGCCCATAAGAAAAAAAAAAAAAAAAAAAAAAAAGTAGGTGATTGGGTAGATGTGAATTGGCCACCACTTGAAGGAATGTAAAGGAAACGTATTGTTGGCTCTCTCTTACGCCAACATATATGCCCGTTTCTACGCAAGAATGATAAATGAGGGCAAATGTGTGTATGCCAGTTCACCTAGTTGCGTGTGGACCATGCATGGCATTAAATACATTTTTAGGGGGGGCCTCACACAAAGAGCAGCCTAGGGGCCCCTGACCACCTTAATCCGCCCCTGAACGGAGCGGTATGATTGTACACACATCTTCTGAATTGAACTATGTTGATCTAAGATACATTGCGGAAGAAGGATCTCGTGGGAGCGGCATTCGAACTGGAACTGAGAATTAGTGTGTATATATATATATATATATATATATATATATATATATATATATATACATAAAAGAGGAATCTGAATTATATTGAGAGTGAGACTGCTAATTAAGCAGTAAATTTGACCTGTGATTTTATTTTCTCTATGTTATTTTTTTCTTTCAAATTCTATTGTATTTAATTTAATTTCATTTTGATTTTATATTTTATTTTTATTTATTTTTCTTTGAGAACGAGAGTAAAAAGGGTATTATTAAAGGATTATCATTTGGAAGGATTGTATTTGAATTTAAACGTTTACTTAACCTTAAATAAGCCAATTAGAAACAAATTGAATAAATAGGTAAACAAATAAATTATACAGGGGAGCGCGGGGCACAACCTAACGCGGGGTTAGTTGTAACACGTTTGTTTTAAATACTTCCGCACATGCTTGGATGACGGAACTTTGTTTATTTACTAGTTGCCATATCAACACTATATATATATAAAAAAAAAAAAAATCCGCCAAAATTATTATTTTTTTTTTTGGAAGATATCCATAGACATTTATTAAACCATAGCAAAAGTAAATTTCTTAAGTTAATTTTTCATCTCTATTTTTTGTGTTTATTTAAAATAAGACAAATCTGATATTATTTTAATCTCCAAGATGTTATTTAACAGTTGAGATAGTTCTTTAATGCTTCGCTAACTAGCAGAAGACACTAGCAGGGTTTAAATCCCAGTTGTGCAGGTGGGGGCATGTTGTAACACTGTGTTACAATGTGCCCCTATTAGAAATATGCTATTATATTCTATACCTTTATTAATTTTATTGAGAAAACGTGAGAAAAAGGTGAATAAAGACTGAGAGTCAATGTCCAGAAATTACTAATTATTTGTTTTGGACTATGTTATTTAGCTTTGTTTTCATGTTCGTAGTCAAAACTCAAAAATGAGTTTCTATTTAATTATTAAAAATTGCCATTATTTTATATGAAAAAGTTTTTTAATTGTATTTTATTTAGAAAATATTTTAGTTTGTTTTGTATATTTTTTTATTAGATCAGATAACATTTTAAGCTGTCATATGTTATGTTACAATGTGCCCCACACATGTTACAATGTACCCCACCTATGGGGCATGTTGTCACATTTCACTTCCATTCTTTCGGGGTATATCAAGAAAAAAGTATATACTGTATTGATAAAACAAAAACACATAATTGTACTTGACATGTGGGAAATTAATGTGGGAAAAAATAAATACTCTGAACCATAAGTAGATTTACACAAACTGAGAAAGTCAAAAAGCGTTAGGTTGTGCCCCGCTCTCCCCTACATATAATAGAATAAGGGTCAATTAAATTAATTTGCTTGAAACTAAATAGGTAATAAAAAAAAGAGAAACAATAATAATTATAAACTAAATAGGAAATATAAATTAGGGTTATAATAAGGTAACATTTATTTGTTCCACGGCAAATCCTTGCTGTTCTCCTGGTCATTATATATATATATATATAATTTTTTTTCCCCTCCTGTGTGATGTGATGTTTTAAATTTCACTGCTTTATTATTTAAATTCCTTAAATACATCATACTAAATTTTCTAACGCAACGAGTGTTTGTCACAAATTCTTTCTCCCTTTGCTGTTGACGCAGTCTCTTGAGCGAATCTGGTCTTCTGGTCACTGGTCCAAATCTTGAAGCGGTGCACTTCACGCTCATTTGCATATTTCGCTGTTTGAAAGTGAGGGTTATGGAAGCTTGTTTCCGCCACAAAAAACAAAACAAAACAAAAAACAAGATAATTGCGACTTTTTATCTCACAATTGCGAGTTTACATCTCGCAATTCTGACTTTATTATAAAAGACGGACTTTTTTTTTTTTACCTCAGAATAGTTTATATCTCACAATTCTGACTTTATAACACGCAATTGCGACTTTATATCATGCAATTCTGACTTTATATCTCCCAATTGCGTGATATAAAGTCAGAATTGCGAGATATAAAGTCAGAATTGCGTGAAATAAAGTCACAATTGCGTGTTATAAAGTCAGAATTCTGACTTTTTTCTCGCAATTCTGACTTTATATCTCAGAATTCTGACTTTATATCTCAGAATTCTGACTTTATATCACGCAATTGGGAGATATAAAGTCAGAATTGCATGATATAAAGTCAGAATTCTGAGATATAAAGTCAGAATTGCGAGAAAAAAGTCAGAATTCTGAGATATAAAGTCAGAATTGCGTGATATAAAGTCGCAATTGCGAGAAAAAAAGTCAGAATTCTGACTTTATAAGACGCAATTGCGACTTTATATCTCGCAATTCTGACTTTATATCTCAGAATTCTGACTTTATATCACGCAATTCTGACTTTATATCTCAGAATTCTGACTTTATATCACGCAATTCTGACTTTATATCTCAGAATTCTGACTTTATTTCACGCAATTCTGACTTTATATCTCGCAATTCTGAGAAATAAAGTCAGAATTGCGAGATGTAAACTCGCAATTGTGAGATAAAAAGTCGCAATTATCTTTTATTTTTTTTATTTTGTGGCGGAAACAAGCTTCCATAGGGTTGCACTGTCGCCGCGACGCAGGTTACATGTAATTAAACGCGTTGCGTTCGATTTCTGGGCTCGTCTGATTTTTTATACATAGTATGGTATATTAATATGATGTGTACTGAGTTTGGTCATTTAATATCACTGTCTTAGTACAGTAAGCCACGTGTCCCACTCGAGGGGCAGAGAGAGAGAAGCGTGTTTCAGACATAATTTGAATGCAGAATTGATTCCTCTTTCGCGTTTCCTTGCCCTTGAATGGACACATAAACACAAAATTGTCAAAATACCGGTCTAAATGACCGTCTCAACAAGTATTCTCTCTTTTATGTCATATGTGAACAGCTGAGAAAGAAACGGATATTTGTCAGGTTTTTTCGGTCCGTGCAGTCGGTCTTAAAGTGACAGCACACACTTAATATTATATACTGTTTTCTGTGTCATTGATATAAATAAAACAATAAAATACAGCTTTAACAAAGATTATACTATATTTAATTTATACAGTGACAAATAGTGTTATTTTACATTTAGGCTTAATTATTTATTTCTGTACCTGAATATACTGTTAGACTTTGTAAACTTTGTTTTTAGTATTCATCTCTGCTTGTAATTTGTGTATTTGTTCTTATTTTATTACTGACTGTTCACTTTATCAGTTAGGCTAGTAGTTTTTAATGTAGTAGCTATCGAAAAACTTCAACTGAGCTTTAAGTAGGCCTAATAAATGAAAAGCAAAGTTATTATAAATTTATCTCAATTAAACACTTATCTTAAACTACAGTATGAGATGGTTAAAAACATAACAGTTAAATCACAAAGTACCAGCGGCCAGACGAAACAAACGTCTATAAAACCAATATTCAACGCAACACCATACCCAAAAATGTTGATAGTGTTTCTTGCTAAGAATCTTTAATAGGTCTAGCCTGGCGTACTACCTCTGAATGTTGTCAATGTTTAATTGTCATTTTTTTTTATGTATTTAAATATTACATTCTTTTTGTTTACTGCATTTATTTAAATTTGACTTGAAGCAAGAGTAGTATGTCTTATTTTGTTTCTATCTTGTTTGGTAACCTAATGTTCAGGATTTGTCGATCTTTAAAATAATAAAGCTTTTCAGAATCGTGAGAGAATCGTGATCTTTATTCCAAGCAAAACAAATTGTGATTCTCATTTTAGCCAGAATCGTGCAGCTCTAGTCCTGTTTTTTGTTCTTGGAGCCTGGAGGCAGTGGAGGAGGTCAGTAGTTCTGAAGGTCACTGTATATATCGTCATTCTTCTGCTTCTTGATTTCCACTGGTTCCTCTTTTTTTATAATCTTTGGAAGCCAGCTACGTGGCGTCTGCTCTTTTCCGGTCTGCAATAGAGACGTGATTTTTAAGTCAGCATCACATTATTGATCCATATAACAATATTTAATGGGCAAGACAAAAGTACAGGGGAAGTAGTGCTGGTTCTGTGTGCAACTTACTACTTTCACTGGAGGAGCAAGAGCTATCTCCCTTTTTTTTTTCGCCTCCGTTCCTCTCGCCGTGCTTCAATCGTAGTTTGGCTCAGTAGCCTGTCACTGTGAAAGAGAGAAAGCAAGTGTGAGATTATCAAGAGGTCACTCAAACCATACAATTATAATAGCCACTGATGATCATCACAGTAGCTTTATCGCTTTGTGTCATAAAGACATGTATTTTTATATCTTACCATGTATCATAGCTTTTCAAAAGCTTCTTTTGTTTTTTGAGGAGTGCCTCGGGTGTCATGTCTTCCAACACGTCTGAACTCAGTTCTTCTATATGTGGCGCCATTACAAGTGGAAAGTCAGGGCTCCAGACATTACCAAAGTTGTCCGAGCAAATCTCCGCCATCATCTCAGACCACTGTCTGACCTGTGAGACAAAAGCAGAATGATGAGATCACATGTGACAGATCAGCCGTAGTCTTTTATTACATTTGGATGTGTGTGATGCTGCGATGGCTTTAGATGGGACACGTTGTGCACTTACTTTCTCTCTTGTAGAGATTTTGCCAGATTTGGAGATCTCCACTGTGTATTTTAGTTGCTCTTGCTTTTGTTCTGTGAGGTTACTGTTCATCAACGGGTTTTCTCTCAAGCGGTCTCTCTGATGTTTAAAGCCGTCTGTCCTCTCTTTCCTGCACAAAAATAAAAAGAGGGTCAAACACTGTTACTGTCTACAGTTCCCAGACTTCCCACAGATTAGATAAGAGTGTGAAGAAATCAAACCCATGGTTGTGCACAAGAAACTTACATCTTTTCCATTTTGTACTGATGGCGAATGTCGTTCTGTTCCTGTTGGTCCATGATGTCCAGAAATTCCAGCCTTACATCTTCTTTTGACTCTTCCTCGGACTCTTCAGGTTCTGTCAAAACCAGCTCTTCACTTTCTTCTTTAGGTTCAAACAGGTTTCTACAAAAATAGAAAAACATAAATTGTGCACATTGGCATGACAGTACTATTGTGCTGACCTTTCAAGAGCTTCACGTTCTTCTGTTTTTCGCTGTGCCCTGTTCGCATCCCGAGCCCTGAAACATGACAGGAAAAAAATCAGTGTCTGGCAATCAGATCTATATAAACTGAAACTGGATTATTTACAAATCATTTAACAATGAAGTAAAAGTAATTACGCTTTTTTGGCCTCTGGTGCATTCGGCACTTTTAAACCGGGTTCAAGATTGGCCTTAAAGTTGTCCCGATTATTTTCTGCCTTCAGCTCTCTTTCAGATATGGCACTTTCCTTCTGAGGTATATGATGGCCCTCTTTACGATTCTCTAAATAAAATAAAAAACAGAAAGAAAAAGAGAGAACACACAAAAGAAAACCTTCTCCACACAATTTACAAGCAGTAGATATTTCATATCGTCACCTTCCTAAAATAATTGATCAAATGACTTAGGCAATTATTTTAGGAAGGTGACAATATTTCAAAATTTCATATTAATTTGAACTGAAACAATCAGAATATATAAAATTGATGTTTTGTATAAGCTCAGCCTTGCAGTATTCAACTTAGTCGTCGTCTTCCTCTGAGCTGGAGGGTGTGGACCCAGTCCTGTGTAAAACATCACAAGTTAATATGGTTCTCATGAAGGAACTTATGTTTACTTCATATTCAAGTGATATGTTTTGAATTAAAATGTAGGAAACCAGTTTCAGATTGCTGGACTAGCTCACCTCTGGCAGAGACATGGATCGGAGGAAGCCTGACAGACTGCGGTCGGCTGGAGATCGTGGACCTTTCCTGTTGACGATACATAAGAATAAGAAAACACCTTAATACAAATCCTCAACATATGAACACAGGCTTAATGTGAATAATGACCGTGACTGATGATGGTTGAAAAAACATATTCAATACTATGATAGCTTTCTTACCTTCATCATCGCAATGCCTTCTGGGCGTCTTTGAGGCGGTGGTTGTGGATGTGGTCTCAGTCTAGGTATGCCTGAAGCACACAAAGGTTTTGCAGTCTGAGCAGGACTGACACATGTCTGGGGCCTGAGCTTGTGCAATGTATTGCTATACATTCTCTTATCTAAAATACTACGTTGATCCAAAATCACACTAGTAAAATAATATGATCTGAAACGTACACAGATCAGAAAGCTCTAATGTGCAATTCAACTGTACTTGTACAGAGATCTGGAAACAGACACAGATCCATCCCATTTGCAGATCTCAGCCAATGTCTGGGAGAGACTAGTTCCCACAATCACTGGACCAAGAATTGTTTTTTCTACCTTTTTCCTTTCTTCCCTCTGTCCCCCTTCATCCTTCTGTCTCCTTTTCTCTCGCCTCATCTGTCTTTAGCCCCAGTCCTGTTTTTTGTTCTTGGAGCCTGGAGGCAGTGGAGGAGATCAGTAGTTCTGAAGGTCACTGTATATATCGTCATTCTTCTGCTTCTTGATTTCCACTGGTTCCTCTTTTTTTATAATCTTTGGAAGCCAGCTACGTGGCGTCTGCTTTTTTCCGGTCTGCAATAGAGACGTGATTTTTAAGTCAGCATCACATTATTGATCCATATAACAATATTTAATGGGCAAGACAAAAGTACAGGGGAAGTAGTGCTGGCTCTGTGTGCAACTTACTAATTTCACTGGAGGAGCAAGAGCTATCTCCCGTCTTTTCCGCCTCCGTTCCTCTCGCCGTGCTTCAATCGTAGTTTGGCTCAGTAGCCTGTCACTGTGAAAGAGAGAAAGCAAGTGTGAGATTATCAAGAGGTCACTCAAACCATACAATTATAATAGCCACTGATGATCATCACAGTAGCTTTATCGCTTTGTGTCATAAAGACATGTATTTTTATATCTTACCATGTATCATAGCTTTTCAAAAGCTGCTTTTGTTTTTTGAGGAGTGCCTCGGGTGTCATGTCTTCCAACACGTCTGAACTCAGTTCTTCTATATGTGGTGCCATTACAAGTGGAAAGTCAGGGCTCCAGACATTACCAAAGTTGTCCGAGCAAATCTCCGCCATCATCTCAGACCACTGTCTGACCTGTGAGACAAAAGCAGAATGATGAGATCACATGTGACAGATCAGCCGTAGTCTTTTATTACATTTGGATGTGTGTGATGCTGCGATGGCTTTAGATGGGACACGTTGTGCACTTACTTTCTCTCTTGTAGAGATTTTGCCAGATTTGGAGATCTCCACTGTGTATTTTAGTTGCTCTTGCTTTTGTTCTGTGAGGTTACTGTTCATCAACGGGTTTTCTCTCAAGCGGTCTCTCTGATGTTTAAAGCCGTCTGTCCTCTCTTTCCTGCACAAAAATAAAAAGAGGGTCAAAAACTGTTACTGTCTACAGTTCCCAGACTTCCCACAGATTAGATAAGAGTGTGAAGAAATCAAACCCATGGTTGTGCACAAGAAACTTACATCTTTTCCATTTTGTACTGATGGCGAATGTCGTTCTGTTCCTGTTGGTCCATGATGTCCAGAAATTCCAGTGTTACATCTTCTTTTGACTCTTCCTCGGACTCTTCAGGTTCTGTCAAAACCAGCTCTTCACTTTCTTCGTTAGGTTCACAGACTTTTCTGAAACGGATTACAGTAACAGCGATGGCTATGAATAATGTTATCATAAGCAGTATCTTCACTGTGCATATGCAACATATACAAAAATAGAAAAACATAAATTGTGCACATTGGCATGACAGTACTATTGTGCTGACCTTTCAAGAGCTTCACGTTCTTCTGTTTTTCGCTGTGCCCTGTTCGCATCCCGAGCCCTGAAACATGACAGGAAAAAAATCAGTGTCTGGCAATCAGATCTATATAAACTGAAACTGGATTATTTACAAATCATTTAACAATGAAGTAAAAGTAATTACGCTTTTTTGGCCCCTGGTGCATTCGGCACTTTTAAACCGGGTTCAAGATTGGCCTTAAAGTTGTCCCGATTATTTTCTGCCTTCAGCTCTCTTTCAGATATGGCACTTTCCTTCTGACGCATATGATCTGCCTCTATCCAGTTCGCTAAAGCAGCCTGATAAAGAAAGAGAGAACACACAAAATAAAAACTTAGTCCACACAATATACAAGCACTATATATTTCATATTTCAAAATGTCATATTCATTTGAACTGATATAATCAGAAGATACAAAATTCACTTACTTCATAGCGAATGTTTCGTATGAGCTCAGCCCTGTGTTGATCAGCCCTGATGCCAAATATATTCGCCATCCTCTGAGCTTGTAGCTGATCTGTATAAAACATCACATGTTAATATGCTTCTCATGAAGGAACTTATGTTTACTTCATATTCAAGTGATATGTTTTGAATTAAAATGTAGGAAACCAGTTTCAGATTGCTGGACTAGCTCACCTCTGGCAGAGACATGGATCGGAGGAAGCCTGACAGACTGCGGTTGGCTGGAGATCGTGGACCTTTCCTGTTGACGATACATAAGAATAAGAAAACACCTTAATACAAATCCTCAACATATGAACGCAGGCTTAATGTTAATAATTACCGTGACTGATGATGGTTGAAAAAACACGTTCAATACTATGATAGCTTTCTTACCTTCATCTGAGCAGGACTGACACGTGTCTGGGGCCTGAGCTTGCTGAATGTATTACTATACATTCTCTACGTTGATCCAAAATCCTACTAGTAAAATCAATGCAAAAGTGCAATTCAACTGTACTTGTACACAGATCTGGAAACAGACAGATTAAAACGGATATAAAACTGCACACTTAGCTGATTCAAAATTGCACACTGATCAAAAGCTGTAGACTTATGCAAAAATCGTAAATCGACACTGAATGGCTATATATTAAAGCAACTCAAGTAGGACGAGTTTAGCCTTTGAAGAGTGCAGCTCTGTGACGTGTCGAATAGAAAGCATTCCGATGACGTCACACAGCAGCGCTTCGGTGCCGCAGAAGTGGATTATTGTTTTGATTTAAACATTTAAAAGAGAGAATGACCTGTGTTTATATGAAGTCCATGGGTGGAAATGTAGATTAGATTACTTGTTGTAAGCCTAATAATGCCTATTAATATTTTGTGTCTACAAAAAAATACAATACACAGGGTTCTTCATTTATTTATAAATAAATAATTGCCGGATCATAAACAGCAATCATAAACAGCAATCAAAAAGCGCCGTGACCGACACTGACCAACTTAAGTTTTCCTCGAACATGTAATGCACAACTGTAAGCAACCCGGCATCACACCAAAACGTGTAATACACACGCTGGTCCACTAGAGCAGGGGTTTTCAAACTTTTTGTGTGTGTGGACCACTATTTGTATTTAAGAATTTTCGCGGACCACCTCATAATACACATAATAAAATACAGAGTCCTACCTGAATTAATCTGCACCTCTAAATAGGCTTAGGCTACTAGCACTAAAACTATAACTGGTCATCACATCAGTAGCTACAACAGACTTGTTAAAAGAAAGTTTACTGCACACAACGGCTGCCACATATTTAATTTATTTATTTACTCAAGCGCCCGATCGAGGGCAATCAGGGCATAATCAGGTTCATTTGAACAACAGGCTTGAAATATATACAGTAATAAGAACACTGGAATATAGTCAACATTTCAAAACCTTTGGCGATTTTAGGGGATTATTAATCTTCAGAGTTTTACAAGTCCTCAAAAAGTACAGGCTTGAGTTTGTCCACTTAACAGCACATCTGCAAAACATTTCAGAAACGCGAGATCAAGAAACTAACTGGAAATTAAAATAATAACAGGCCTTATTCATTCCATTTATAAACATTTCGTTTCATAAACTAGATGCCTATTACTGTGCGTTCACAGTTATAGACCCCTTTTGCGCCTACGTCACGGCGCTAGCTGGAGGCAAAACAAACGGAAAACTGGAGGCGGTTAATACAAACCAGCACAGATTCGGCTACATAATAAGGAGCTTAAATTATTATTTTTATTATTAAAAGTCATTTTGTTGTGTTCTTGGGTGCAAGAATCAATGAAAAATGAGTATGCTGTATCTGGAATTTTTATTTCTAGAAAATATTCATATCATTAAAATTGCACCGTAGTGTCACTCTTTACATTGTCGTCTTGGCGCTGGCTAGGCAGAACTGCAGATCGCACCACACAAGTCTTTACATGACCATTCAGCACATAGTTATTGGTCAAGCGTATCACTAGACGCGGCAGGCGCGAATTTGACATAATCCCTTTTTGTACACATTGTATCAATTCGCGCGTCAAGAGCGAAATTGACGCGCGTAAAAACAAAAGTTTGAAGCGAAATTTCATCCGGTGTGAACGCACCATTAAAGGCTATGCGTGTGATGTGATAATGAGAACATATTAATTTGCCTCTGCCCTTTTCTCCTCAGAGAACCTGTTGCTATCCACCGAACCAATGTTGTGGTTCTAACGGCACTGAACTTGAATGTCACGGCCGATCACCACTAGGCTATTAGTAATCACACAATAACTTGACTATTTAATTAAAATGTTATATCAATATAGGCCTACATATTCTTTTTACTTTTCTTTTTTTATGGGAATTTCCTGGTAAAATGAAGGTAAAAAAAATATTATTTTATATTTTATTTTGCCTTTCCACGGACCACCTGCAGTACCCTCACGGACCACTAGTGGTCCGCGGACCACAGTTTGGGAATGGCTGCACTAGAGGATACGCTCTATGTGTCACGCTTTGCCTCTCCATAAAGCCTCTAGGCGTGAAAATGACACGCATGAATGAATGTTGAGTGAATGAATGTATCGCCACCAGCAGGGGGCGATAATTTCCTTAATGCCAACAACTCCCCACGGACCAGAGAGAAGCGATAAGCGTCGTTCAGGTCGGTCAAAGACAGATTTTTTATTATGGTGCTGTCATTTAAGAAATCCTAACGTTATATTTGTGTGTGTGTGTGTGTGTGTGTGTGTGTGTGTGTGTGTGTGTGTGTGTGTGTGTGTGTGTGTGTGTGTGTGTGTGTGTTTGGACTGTGGAGCTTTTTAATCTATGGTGCTGTTAACGTTAGGCTACTGTGGTCAATGACGTTAATGGAAATTGATCTTAATTGGCTAATTAATTAATCTGCAGTGACTGTATTATTATGTTATATTATGTTTATATAAAAAAAGTTGTTCTAGTCGATGAGAAGTAACTTTAGATAAACCCTGCTGCTTGTTGTTGTTGATGATGATGATGATGATGATGTATGCGCGGTAGGGGAGGGGGGTCGATCTTGAAATATCGATTCTGATGTTGTATCTATTCATATACTGTCTGTATCTATTCTAAAGTATCGATCCTCACATAAAAAAAATGTCGATCCTAAGGTGTTTTTTTAAACCACTAATTTTATTTAGCACGAATTTATTTTATTTTTTTATTTACAAACGTGCCTTTTTCTGCCTTTTTTTACTCACGCATTTGAAATGAAGTGAAGGTAACACCCTAAAACAGAGCTTTGGCCCCAAAACTAGTGCTCCATGTACATAGATGATGCAGATCTGGGGCCTCATTTATAACCGTTGCGTACGCCACTCCCAACGCAGCATAGGCTATTTCTAAAAACAAACTTGACAGGAAAATTTGCGCACCTGCACGCAAACTATAACCCATGCGTACGAACGTTTTGGAGATGGAGCAGTTTGGCAACACTGATGGTGAGCTGGAGTTAAATGTCTTTTTGGTCAATTTTAGACAGAAAATCTAAAGAAAATTATACATATACAGAAAGATAATACATATAATTTCACTCACCAAGCCTATCACTTGAAGCAAATATCCACCCCATCTTAAATGTCCGCGCCAGTGAGCGCGTTGGCCGTTTAGTGAAACTGACGCATAGCCTATCTAACGGCAGATGGAGTGAAACTTCATTATGAGTCCTAATCATAAATAAAGTGCATGTTCACAATTACAGTTTAAATAAATAAAATAATAATTTAAACTATGTTTTACTACTGATATAAACATTTATATTAAATATGCCAACACTTAAACTACATGAAATCATTACTGAGAAGTTACAACATTTTTTTATATTCAATAAATAGAAATATTTGTTGTGGATGCAATGCTTTTGAACACTTTTAATGTTTTAATGTTTTAACTACAGAGAGAATTGCTTATCATGATAATAGCAGATTGTCTGAGAAAATAGTTTCGTGCAAATAATGCACAACAAGGTCTATCTGTTTCCATTAAAAATACAAATCAATTAAAAATACTATTTGGCCAGTGGAAAAGATTGAGAAAAACTTTCTCTGAAATGTATTTTACACTATTTGATTTATTTATTCAAAAACAAGGCAAGGATAGGCTACTAAATGATTTTTAGTAATGTAATGTGACAGCACATCCGTATTTCATATTTTCCTAATGTCTTGTACTGTTAAACATGTTATCACGTGGATGAATATGCATATGCAAATGATATGCAGATGAGGATATGCATAGTAAAACTAGGTGTTGTAAGCTCCATATATGGTTATTTCGGGGAGGAGACGCATGTGCGCACAATCTTCCGCTGACTGGGATTTATAAAGTGAATTCTGCACAGGTTCTGGCTTACGAACGGTTTTATAAGTCTGAATATTTTTTGGCGTACGCGCACATACACTTTTAGTAAGGATCCTATGCAAATTTTATAAATGAGACCCCAGGGCTGTACACTTACCTTTTTAGTTGGTAACACTGTTCCTAGCAGAGTAACTTTACGGTAGCTAATATTTTATGAACTATGACATTGAATTGGGAGATAAGTTGATCAGCCATGCTATAATTTTAATTATACTATCCAGTAGAAAAACTGGCAAATTGGTGAACCACCAGACTGCCTCAAACATCCATCACATGCCTTGGGAACATTCACCTGTTAAATCAATACTCTTTGGTAGTAGTAGTTTGGTAGAACAATCAGCACTTGTTAGGTCTATACACATCTCTTTTTGCTACTACGGCTGCAACTAACGATTATTTCTTTTGTCGATTTTTTTCTTGATTAATCAATTAGATGTTTGGTCTATAAAATGTTGTAAAATTTTGATAAGGTTGATCAGTGTTTTCTTAATAATTCTGTACTTCTACAATGTAGGCTGGGCCCCACAAGGTGCTGCAGGACAAGTCGATGAACCCTCATCAGCCCAAGTTGAACCTCTAACTGGACCCCCAATGGTCACGCCTGATCCCAGGGTAACAGTGGCCCTCCTTCATCCCCCAGCAACTCCAACTGGACCCCCAATGGTCACGCCAGATCTCAGGGTAAGGGCCGTTACATAGTCTACGCATCGCTACGCTTCGGCCGCCAATAATGGTCGATGCGTAGCCAAATGTGTCGTCCTAGTTTTTGATACGCGACGCGCCGATTCACACAATACTATGCGTTGTCGGTGGGGGCGACATTGCAAGTTTTCTACATTAATTCAAGTATATTACAGTATGTTTACAGAAGAAGGTTTGAATACAATGGCGGGCGAAGAGGAAAAATTATGCAAGCTTATACATATACATCCGCATTTATATGACAGTTCATCACAATTACACTCCAATAAAATAGCGTTGGAAAATGCCTGGAGAGAGGTTGCAACCAAGGTTCTCAGCTCCAATTGGGTTGCAGTGATTTTGGTGAGTGTCCGGGAGAAAGCAGACGACTTGTGAAAGCAATTGATCAAATTTTGACGCCGACATCCTAAAGTACTGGAAATGTCTCTCCTCGTCCAGGCTTCGCATGGGAAGCACCAGAGACACAAACTCCCAATCCTGATCTCTTCTTCGGTTTAAAGGGCGAACATACCACCGCCTATCTCTGCGCTGCCTTTGTTGCCGCCAATGTAAAATCAGCAAAAATCATGCACTCCCTTACAGTTGCCATTTTGATCTGAATATCACGTGACCCGACTCTACTAATATCACCCGACTCTACTACCCCCTGTTGCGTGAGCGGTGTATTGCATTTCATGCATCGCCCGTGATGCTTGCGTCTGCTTGCGTCCACTGTTTAGACTATTAAAGGGAGCGCGTTGCTCGCGTTGACTATGTAACGGCCCTAACAGTGGCCCTGCTTCTTTCCCCAGCAGCTCCAACTGGACCCCCAATGGTCACGCCAGATCCCAGGGTAACAGTGGCCCTGCTTCATCCCCCAGCAGCTCCAACTGGACCCCCAATGGTAACGCCAGATCCCAGGGTAACAGTGGCCCTGCTTCATACCCCAGCAACTCCAACTGGACCCCCAATGGTCACACCAGATCCCAGGGTAACGGTGGCCCTGATTCATCCCCCAGCAATTCCAACTGGACCCCCAATGATCACGCCAGATCCCAGGGTAACGGTGGCCCTGATTCATCCCCCAGCAATTCCAACTGGACCCCCAATGATCACGCCAGATCCCAGGGTAACAGTGGCCCTGCTTCATCCCCCAGCAACTCCAACTGGACCCCCAATGGTCACACCAGATCCCAGGGTAACGGTGGCCCTGATTCATCCCCCAGCAATTCCAACTGGACCCCCAATGATCACGCCAGATCCCAGGGTAACAGTGGCCCTGATTCATCCCCCAGCAATTCCAACTGGACCCCCAATGATCACACCAGATCCCAGGGTAACGGTGGCCCTGATTCATCCCCCAGCAATTCCAACTGGACCCCCAATGATCACGCCAGATCCCAGGGTAACAGTGGCCCTGCTTCATCCCCCAGCAACTCCAACTGGACCCCCAATGGTCACGCCAGATCCCAGGGTAACGGTGGCCCTGATTCATCCCCCAGCAATTCCAACTGGACCCCCAATGATCACGCCAGATCCCAGGGTAACAGTGGCCCTGCTTCATCCCCCAGCAGCTCCAACTGGACCCCCAATGATCACGCCAGATCCCAGGGTAACAGTGGCCCTGCTTCATTCCCCAGCAGCTCCAACTGGACCCCCAAAGGTCACGCCAGATCCCAGGGTAACAGTGGCCCTGCTTCATCCCCCAGCAGCTCCAACTGGACCCCCAATGATCACGCCAGATCCCAGGGTAACAGTGGCCCTGCTTTATCCCCCAGCAGCTCCAACTGGACCCCCAATGGTCACACCAGATCCCAGGGTAGCGGTGGCCCTGCTTCATCCCCCAGCAGCTCCAACTGGGCCCCCAATGGTCACACCAGATCCCAGGGTAACAGTGGCCCTGCTTCATCCCCCAGCAGCTCCAACTGGACCCCCAATGGTTACGCCAGATCCCAGGGTAACAGTGGCCCTGCTTCATCCCCCAGCAGCTCCAACTGGACCCCAAATGGTCACACCTGATCCCAGGGTAACAGTGGCCCTGCTTCATTCCCCAGCAGCTCCAACTGGACCCCCAATGGTCACGCCAGATCCCAGGGTAACAGTGGCCCTGCTTCATCCCCCAGCAATTCCAACTGGACCCCCAATGTTCACGCCAGATCCCAGGGTAACGGTGGCCCTGCTTCATCCCCCAGCAACTCCAACTGGACCCTTAATGGTCACGCCAGATCCCAGGTTAACAGTGGCCCTGCTTCATTCCCCAGCAGCTCCAACTGGACCTTCAGCATCCCTTATTGGACCACCGAAGTCCACAATTGGACAGGCAGTATCCCTATTAGGACCCTCAGCACATCATGCAACCCACAGCAGCAATCCCAGAACCTGGGGAAAGGAACCCAATCCCCAGAAGGACCTTCAGCAGCCTCCCCAGTTTCTCTTGAGGAGAAAAGGAGCGTATATGAAGAGTATGAAAATAAGTTGTAAGCCCCATAAAACCATACTCTTACTTTGTGCAATGTGAAACTGTCGACAAATTTAGAGTCCGGACATCCCTGCATTCAAAGCAGTTGGAATAGGGATTGCAGAAATGGGTATTAATATATACATACATACACACACACACACACACACACACATATATATATATATATACAGTGAGGAAAATAAGTATTTGAACACCCTGCTATTTTGCAAGTTCTCCCACTTGGAAATCATGGAGGGGTCTGAAATTGTCATCGTAGGAGCATGTCCACTGTGAGAGACACAATCTAAAAAAAAAAAAAAAATCCAGAAATCACAATTGATGTTTTTTTTAACTATTTGTTTGTATGATACAGCTGCAAATAAGTATTTGAACACCTGAGAAAATCAATGTTAATATTTGGTACAGTAGACTTTGTTTGCAATTACAGAGGTCAAACGTTTCCTGTAGTTTTTCACCAGGTTTGCACACACTGCAGGAGGGATTTTGGCCCACTCCTCCACACAGATCTTCTCTAGATCAGTCAGGTTTCTGGGCTGTCGCTGAGTTCTGGCCGGTTCTGCTCGGGTCTCCTCTACAGAGAGAGGAACATCCAGAGACTGACGCTCCATTTCTACAAAGTTCATGGAAAGACATTTTGACAATTAAAGTCCAGTCTTCATTATAAACTGTGCCTAATTTTATGGCTCATGTGGTTGAAAAAAATGCAATATTTTGCAATTATTAAATGTTTCCCTGTAATTAACAGATGAAGGTGTGGAAGGAGGCTGTCTAGCTCCCATTACAGTGCAGCCACATAAAAGGAAAGGTGTAAATCCATACACTGGAACTGACATTGTTTTGAGTCTTCATGAAGGCTGTATTTGTAAGTGGCTGTGGCCTATTAGGTTTGGGCAATGTCCAAATGGATGTGTTCATTTGTTTATTTAACTGTAGGGCTGAATATGTGAATATTTCAGCAGTTACTATATGTGTCCCGAATTTATGTCGACTGAACTAGCGATAGGCTACCAATCATTCGTGAATGAATCATTCTTTTGGTTCGATTCTTTCTATGAAACTAATGAAACTAATTGAATAGCCTAATGAAACTAATAGAATAAGACCTCTGTAATTCCCGGTTCTACAGTTTTAAGAAAAGTCACACCGTAATCATTTAAATGTTTTTCGATGAAAATGAGAATAATAATGTAAAAATGATAATTCACTCCAATATCACAAATCATATTGCACGTATGGGAAAGTATGGAATTCGATTTGAGTAAAAAAAAAAAAAGAAAAGAGATTATTGAAAAATATTTGTTTCCAGACTATTGCCCCATTCCCTTTTCTAAAATATATAATTCAGATTTTCTAAATACAAATTGATAAATAAGTGTCCAGTTAGTGTTAACAGACAGTGCTACTGACACAGGATTTTGGATTTTGGATCAAACTGTAAAAGTGCTTTTGATTTTCACAGTCAAAAGCACATTAGTCTCTGCTGTGAGAAAGCGATCAACACCTCTAAGTCAGCACAATAGTGGAACCACATTTTTTAAATGTCAATATAAATTAATTTGTATAGCTACATTAATTAAAGAAAGCAAGTCTGAAGACAACAGTATGAGATTTAAATTGCATTCATATGACTCCCAAGAAAAGTGGTTGTCCGTGATAGAAAGAAGGCGCAACATTCTTGGCTGGTTGGTGACAAATTTACAGCTATGTAATAAAAGTTTACGACTTAGCCAAGGAATGGATTGGCTGTGCTAAGTCACATGGTGTCCTCTCCATGATAATGAGTTTTATAATGTTGTCTCTGAGCCGATCATATTCGTTCCCCATCAGGCTGAACACGGAACATTAGTTAGTCTTACAACTGCAACAACAGTAATAATTTAGTTGACGGTCGTTTCTACCATCTGCTCCTCAAAGGTAAATAGTTTTAGTTTTGAAAGAAGTCGAGAGCGTTGTCTTTGCACTACAGGAAACAGGAATGTTTTTTCACCAGATGTGGATTACCTCATTATTTGAGAAGATGCTTGTTAATAATCTCTCTCTCTCTCTCTCTCTCTCTCTCTCTCTCTCTCTCTCTCTCTCTCTCTCTCTCTCTCTCTCTCTCTCTCTCTCTCTCTCTCTCTCTCTCTCTCTCGCGTCGCGTCGCGAGCTTCTCAGCGGATCCGTCACGAGCGTCGGTGAGTTTGTGCTTCTGCGCTTTAACTAACTTAACTTATTAGACAGTTTGTAATTAACACACTTGCAAACACACTTGTAAGAGAAGTAAACGCCGATTTACATATAGGCCTGAGTCTCTTCGACATTTCAATAGACTAAACAAAGAAATAGAAAAAAATCTATTCGAAATATATTTTAGTTTTAGAGCACTAAAATACATCAGAATGAGAAGTAGCCTAAAGCAGTGGTTCCCAAACCTGTCCTGAAGGCCCCCCAACACTGCACGTTTTCTTTGTCTCCCTACTCAAACACACCTGATTCAACTCATCAGCTCATTATCACATGGATTAATTGAGCTGATGAGTTGAATCAGATGTGTTTGATTAGGGAGACAAAGAAAATGTGCAGTGTTGGGGGGCCTTCAGGACAGGTTTGGGAACCACTGGCCTAAAGTACTAACTTCTCTTTGTAGACATTTCTGGCGGCAGCACTGCCATCTAGTGTTCATTAATTTATGATTCGTCCTCTATCGATTCATTTACGATACAATGTGGTGGGGGGAAAACATCAATTGGGTAATTCAATATAGTTAAAATTGTCATAACCTGCCAACAAACGCTGGATAAGACAAACGACATTAATATGGACAAAATATTAGGCCTTAATATAGGCTTCTTGTTTAAAAACCTCTCGCTGATCCAAAATTGAGATATCATAGGCTTCAAATGTTTGAATATAGCCAAGAAGAATTCCATGAATTTTAGAGAATTGTCTTTTTCTTTAAAAAAAAGAAAGAAAAAGAAGCTAAAGGGGACTCATTGCAGCATCCATCACTCGTAACTCTTGGAAATAAATGAATAAATAGGCATAAATAATACATAGGCTACATAAATGCATCAATAAAAAAAAATCCAATTAATAGCAATAGAATTAAGGATGTCCACAGACACAATATAAATGTAAATGTAAGTGCATGAAATTAAACATTTTAAATGTATAACTTTTAAATCTGCAATATTAATAGCAGTAATCTGTAGTTAGCCACAACTGTGAATGAAGACACATGTACAAATCTTGAAGAAAAACAGCATTATTTCGTCTAAGCATTCATTTCAAAAGGTCATCCGAAGGAAGCAGAATGATAGATTCACTAATTGCTATGTCATCGGTTGGTTACCTCCAAAATATTTCGGTGTTTTGGATTAAATAAAAATAATTTGAAGTTATATATTAACTAATAATTAGTATAAACTAAAATAAATAAATAAAACATTTTATTAATTTTTTAATTTAGACCTATTATCTACCACGTTTATTTTATTTACACGAATTTAGTGCATGTATCATCTTATTCTTATAATTCCCCTTTTTATAATTATCAGTTGTTGTTTTCCTTATTCCTGATACTTAATTCATCGTCTTATGCAATTAGCATTAGCCTGTGTCATTTGTGCTAAACGCTTTTTTTCTTTCCAGGAAACAGAAGCTTAAGTTAGGGCCTATAGACATTTCACTAATCAATGATCGCAACTGAACACCAGCTCTAGTCCTGGCGTAGGGATACATAGCCTACCTCTATAATGCAGATTTGACTCCAAAACCTGAAATAGATAAAGAAGAAACTAGCCACCTCGTAAAATAGGCTATAGGCCTACGAATTGATGTGAGATTGCGTTGAATATTCAGTGTTTAATACAAAAGATGTATATCTATTTTATATATACTTTACTTTTTTTTTAACAAGATTTACGGAATTAATGTTGTTTATAGTATTTCGAAGCAATGCGTGCTAAAAACGACAGCATTTGGACTAAAAGAACTGAAATAAAACACTTAGGCTACTTGCACAAAACCACTCCACATATCAACATGTCTTTTTCTTTCATTCCAATTTACTTTGCACATTGAGAGCCAGTGAGAAATTTTGTGAAATATTGCTGTTTGAGTTAGGCCTACCTGTTGCCATGATTTCAATTTTAATAATTATAAGCAACATACATAAAAATGAATGTAGGCTACTTATTTTTGCAAACACAAACGGACACTAATTAAAACGGCTGATTATCAGCGAAAAACAATCTGGAAAAACAATACGTTTCTCCATCTCCAATGTATGGAAGCATATGTGTAGCAAAATTCAATTTGCAATGCAATATGCAAAATGGCAATGCAATATGCAAAATGACAATGCAATATTCAAAATGGCAATGCAATATTCAAAATGGAAATGTAATTCTGTATTTAAATTTACATTTTCCATCAACTCCATGCATGCAAAATTTGGTGCAGAATGAAATTGAAAATTAAATTATATTATTTACATTTGCCATTTTCAACAGTAGTATTAAATTGTAAAGTGCATACTATTTTAATGCTTTATAAGTAGCAAAATGAAAATGAAAATGTATAACCAAATTGATTTGATATGTGAAACGTGTCCAAGCACAAACAGTAGCAAAATGATCATTTAAATGTTATTTGTCCTAAATGCATTTAGACTAACAGTTAGGACACGTACGATTGCATTTTCATCATGACGCCGTGGGATATGTGTAGCAAAATTCAAAGCGGCTTTGAAAATGCATTCCGAGCTGACCACGCCCACCCTACGTCACTCATTGCGTCAAGGCGGGGCTTACTTTGCGTTGTCGTGGGTATTTTGATAATTGGCGGTAAGGAACATGGCGAAGTCTGTTCCCCAGCTTCTCCGAGAAGCTGCCCAAGCACTGGAGCGGCAAACTGCAAATGTTGGCCCTTCAGAAAACCCATCGTCTGGTCTGAGCACGACGCCTCCGGATCGAAGTGGTGGGACACGGGGTAAGTTGGCAGATAAAGACCAAGGCAACAGTTTGACCTAGGGTTGCCAACTTTCACTCGGCTCTGGCGAGGTGGGTTGTTATTACTGACGACGATCACATTCGTTTAAAATCGTCTGTATGAGAAATGCTCGTTTTTGACAAAACAATGGAATGACGGCTTTAGCCACGGTCACACTTAAGGTTGCCAACTGTCCCGAATTAGGCGGGACGTCCCGTATTTTGGGCCTAATTTATTTGTACCGTGCGTGACCTCCCGTGTCCCGTTTTTTGACAAGCTGATAAACCACTGACTCAGGGCCGGCCCTGACCAATTTGCTGCCCTAGGCAAGATTTTACCTGGTGCCCCTTGCAATCACCCCGTCATTGTGTTCATGATTATTTAGCATATATATATATATATATATATATATACACACACACACACACACACACACACACACACACACACACACACACACACACACACACAACAGCCTAAACACAAATACCAAGAGCATTCAAGTCAAGTCCCCATTATCTTTTATAGCGCGTTTTACAATACAGATTTAATGTGAACTTTGCTATTTTTAATAAACCTGAAAATAAATATCATTACTAATTTTGGCAAATAAATGTTAAAAATGCCATGTACAGTACAGGCCAAAAGTTTGGAAACATTACTATTTTTAATGTTTTTGAAAGAAGTTTCTTCTGCTCATCAAGCCTGCATTTATTTGATCAAAAATACAGGAAAAAATGCAATATTGTGATATATTATTACAATTTAAAATTGGTTGTCAATTTATTATACTTTAAATTGTCATTTATTTCTGTGATGCAAAGCTGAATTTTCAGGATCATTACTCCAGTCTATCACATGATCCTTTAGAAATCATTCTAATATGATGATTCATTATCAAAGTTGGAAACAGTTCTGCTGCTTAATATTCTTTCATAACCTGTGATACTTTTTTAGGATACTTTGATGAATAAACAGTAAAAAATAATTTGTAATTTGTAAAAAGTAATTTGGGGTCAGTTTTTTTTTATATATAAATCAATACTTTTATTCAGCAAGGATGTGTTAAATTGATAAAAAGTGATAGTAAAGAAGAGTTATATTATTAGAAAATATATATTTTTTTTAATAAAGGCAGTTATTTTTAACCTTTTATTCATCAAACATATTAGGCAGCAAAACTGTTTCCAACACTCATAATAAATCAGAATATTAGAATGATTTCTAAAGGATCATGTGATTGACTGGATGTCACATGTGACACTGAAGACTGTAATGATGCTGAAAATTCAGCTTTAATCACAGAAATAAATGTTAATTTAAAGTATAATACATTGAAAACCAAATATTTTAAATTGTAATAATATATCACAATATTATATTTTTTTTCTGTATTTTTGATCAAATAAATACAGGCTTGATGAGCAGAAGAAACTTATTTCAAAAACATTAAAAATAGTAATGTTTCCAAACTTTTGGCCTGTACTGTATCCCCCCCAAAACTGCACAACTGTAGGGTAAAACATTAATAAAAAAAGTGATAATAAAAAATGCATCCTAAACCTGACAAAATCACACAGTCTTGGGCCTCTGGGGAACTCCGAACAACTGCTATCATTAAGTTTAAGGTAAAAATAAATAACTGCCATGAAATTATAGTATCTTACTCCTATGCAATTAGATAAACTGTTCGTTCGTTCACTACATCACTTTACCTCTGTCTTTATCCCTTTTTATCCTCTTCTCTTCGTTTTGGCACTGTATCAATCGCAGACTATAATGCTCATTTATATTGTGTCATGTAAATTCGGCCATCCGTCACAATCAGGGAACTTTCACCACGTCTAGAACTGGCGCGAGCTGGCAGGCTCGTTTCTACGAGCTTGAGTGTGTTAACAAAAGCAATGCTGTCTATATTGGATGCGGCGTCGCACACGCGACATACAAATTCGCAGGTCAGAGTTTACCATACAGTTTGCAGACCAGACACTGACTGTGTAATTGAATTTACAAACTAGTGTTCATATTCTATGATCATTTTCTTGCAGCAGAGGTTTTAAGATTGTTTGCACCATATTCAAATCCACGGGGCCGTGTGCCGAGACGTCCCAGCACTGCTGGACCTTCTTCAGCAAAGAAATCTAAAAGTGTTTCCTACACCCATCGTTTTTTTTGCCTGTCCAAGAGAAAGGAATGTGAGGTTCCAAGTCCATCAGTGAAAAACAAATTAGAGAGGGCAGGAATAGGAGAGAAGAGGATCACCATTCCAGGTCAGTTATTTTTTTTTTTTTTTCTCTTTCTAAGGGTTTGCTTAAATCATGCTTACATTAATGTATTATCCACCTGAATTAAACATTTTTATTTTATCTTTGTTTTAGACAAATACTGCACTCCTCAGGAGTTTTCAGACCATCTCTTTCAGCATTTCCCTATGTTGAAGGACTGTGGCGGTTTCCAGCTGTTGCGATCCAGAGGATCAACACGTTCCAAAAAATTAGAGACAATACCCTGTCCAGATGATGGGTATTCCCCTGAGTACCTCTTAAGTGAGTCTGTCATGGTTGGGCAGGCTCTCATATATATCCGGCCACTCCAGAAAGATATAGATCTGCAGGTAGGTAGGAAAAGGTTAAAATCTCTGGTTAGTAATAATACTGTGGTTGTTTAGAGAGTTTAAACCACTAAAACTAAGTAATACACTAGTTTTAAATAAAGTGATTTAGGAAATTCCTAAATTAATATTTCTTTGTATAAGCTAACCCTACTAGCTATCTGCTAATGTGACTTTTTATGTTCTTACAATGATTCAGACTCTTGAGAGTGACCAGCCTACATCCTCTGGACCACTGACAGAATGCTTGTACTGCAACGAGAAGTATAGCCTGTCAGAAATACAAGACCATGTTGATGTTTGTGAAAAGTAGGTAACTTAAAAAAATGGTGTGTGGTGGTGGTGTTTATCACTCAACAATGTAGATACATAGATTTATTTTTTTATGTAAAATTATTTTAGATTAATGTGGGCAGATATCCCACCTCTTTGTCTCTCTCTCACTTACTCGCCAAAATTCTCAGCATTTGTATATTATTTGCACCAGGGAGCCACTGTTAATTTGAGGGAGACTTCCGCAACTTCTGTGAGAGGTGGGATATCTGTGTGGGACTCTAAATCTCTTCATACAGATTTAACATTTTTTTGCTTGACCTTTTTTTTTTTTCATAAATTGCGGTGATGCCTGTCTGCAATAATTCATTAATTTATATGTTTTGTAACTTAAGTCAGGTACAAAACATTTGATGGTACTGTGGGAGGGTTTAATACAGCTGCAAAGAGAGTGATGTTGAATTTTATATCTTTCACTAATCTAGCTGCTGTACTGTCATTATGGTTATATCAGGTTTCATGAGTCAGGCGAAGTGATATCAGATAGAACTGGCAATACAAGACAGGAAGAAATGGCAGCAACCATGTCAGAGGATTATGCTGAAAGGGAGGAAAGGGCCTCAACATCACTCAATACTGTTTTCTCAGCCAGTGCCAGCACATCTGCAGAGCCTGCCACTGAAGGTGTCCCTATCATATTGACCATACCACTGAGCACACCTTTCTCTGTATTACCTTTTTTAGCATACAAATAATTTTTCTCATACTACAAAACAACAGGACATCAATCAGGGATGTTAATTATCAGTTAATCATATTTTTTATATCAAGAATTGTTATCAGTAATCTGTGTTTTCATAGAGTGGAAGATTGAACCGGATCTTGAATCAGCTGCCCGGATGTATCGAAGACAGATCTTAAAGAATGCAGATGACAAACCAGACTTAGTTGTTACACTAGATCTGCACAGCTGTGAAAAGGATCGTGAACGAGAAATGTTAGCTTTTTATAAACGTCCAAATGTTGATTGGACAAGTCCATTAACGGTAAAACTTAAAGGTATGTATTTATTAGTGCAAAGTAGCTCTGCTTGTTTGCATTAGTACTTAGAGATTACATACAATTTAATAATCCTCAATTAAACAGGTGATGCTGCATTAGGGGACGGAGTTAAACGGCACTTTTTCACATTGATAATGGAAAAGCTCCACCATGGATTTGAACTTGACATTGGTGAGTAATAATTGTAAACATTTTGAAATGTTGTGCAGACTTTCCTTCACCTCCACTTTTAGTCACTATTAGAAATACAGACATACTGGATAATACATTTAAACTTTTTTTTAGTAGATTTAATAGTTATGTGCATATTATAGGAAGAGATGATTAAGTATGTTCATCTGAGTGCATTATACCTGTTATACATTTTTCAGATAACTCTGTCAAAACGCTGTTCTTCAATGGCGAAGATGATCACAAGGTTCCTTCAACATCTAGAGCACTCTTAGATGGTGATCTGTTCAGAGTTGTGGGACGAATGATAGGACATACATTTATTAATGCAGGTCCACTCTACTCGGGACTTAGTCCAGCTTTCTTCCCCCTTTTAAGTGGCGTTAAGGATGATACTCCAGTTTTGGAATTGAAGGACTGTCCTGATATGGAT